>NC_142011.1:4204360-4261860 GCF_049901735.1 Notechis scutatus | reverse complement strand
AGATAGATAGATAGATAGATAGATGATAGATAAATTGATAGATAGATAGATCGATAGATAAATACTGTAGGTAGGTAGGTAGGTAGGTAGGTAGGTAGGTAGGTAGGTAGGTAGATAGATAGATAGATAGATAGATAGATAGATAGATAGATAGATAGATAGATAGATAGATGTAGGTAGGTACATACATATGTAGGTAGATGGATAAGAAATATATACAGAGATAGATGATACATAGAGTAAATAGATAGATAGATATAGATAGATAGATAGAAATAGATAGATAGATAGACAGACAGATGGACAGACAGATGATATAGATAGCAGGGGGGGAGAGAGAGCGGGAGAGAGAGAGAGTGTGTTAGAGAGAGATAACATGCATGGAAACTCTGAGACTCTCTTGGGCAAGACAACACAAAGCCAGCACAAATCCCTACGGGGGTCTCTCTACCCTCCTCTGTCCCATTGCCCAACAACTTGGAAAGGTCTGCATAACTCTCCCCAGGGATCCAGCCACACCAGTTGAAAAATGGAAATAGGCCGAATGCTTTATGACCATGTAAGAGGAGTAAACATGTCTTTCTGGTAAATCGCTCTCCCTCTCGGAGTGCTTGGCAAAAGCCTCTGTCGGAGAGTGCCCAGTTTTAATCAACTCCCGGCTGCGGGTTACTTTGGAGCGAGAGTTAATGGCAAGCGTTGCCCTCTTTGCTTTCCTTCTGGCTGACTAATTGAACAAATTGTTAGCTCCACGGAGCTCTCTTCCTTTAGACGTCTCGGAGTCCCTGGCTGCGAGCAAAATAGCACAACGTTCAAAGAAAGAACATGCTGTATTTGGAGCCACGGCGGTCCCACGGAATGGGCCTGGGCTCTGCCATCCGGACAAATAACTCATTGGGCATAATTCTGCCAGCTGGGCTCCAAGGCCATTGTGGTTTAAATCCCATCTGCAGCTTTTTGATGTGAAGGTTGCGACCGTCAAAACACTTAAAACGAAAACATTATATACCCACGTTTCTCCCAAAATAAGACCGGGTTTTATATTATTATTATTATTATTTGCTCCAAAAGGTGCATTAGGGCTTATTTTTCTGTTAGGTCTTATCTGGGGGGAAATATGGTACTAAATGGTACTAAATATGGTACTAAATGTGTCCGACTGGCTGATCATCTTAACTAGGGCTTATTTTCAGAGTAGGGCTTATATTACGAGCATCCTAAAAAAATCATATTTGGGCTTATTTTCCGGTTGGGTCTTATTTTGGGGAAAAACATGCTACATACACTTGGGAAGAAACTTGGAATTGAGTTTAATTTTCCACAATTCAACCCCTCCTGTTTTTGGGAATGTTTCCAACATGGTAAAGATCACAGTTTATGCCAGCCAGCATTAAATGTTTCTGACTGCTGATCATCTTAACTGGGGCTTATTTTGGGGGGTAGGGCTTATATTACAATTATCCTGAAAAATCATGTTTGGGTTTATTTTCCAGTTGGGTCTTATTTTGAGGGAACTATGGTACTAAATGTGTCTGAATGGCTCATCATCTACACTGGGGCTTATTTTGGGGGTAGGTCTTATTTTGGGGAAAATATGGTACTAAAGGGTACTAAATATGGCACTAAACATGTCCGACTGGCTGATAATCTTAACTAGGGCTTATTTTCAGAGTAGAGCTTATATTACAATTGTTAAGCCTGGATTCCCCAACGGGTGTTAAGGAAAACAAACTAAACAGAACGTGCAGCGAAGTCAGATAGGAAGACAGGTAAATGTGTGAGATAAGTTTTCTAGTTAACACGCAGTAAAAATACAGATACGCTTGTGCTATCAAAAATATTGTTTATTCCATTTAAGAATTATAGCATAGTCAAATAAACGGTCCATTAGTCATATATCAATTTCAGTCAAGTCTTGCCAGGGATACTCTATTTGCCAAAGTCCGTGTTGAATAGCCAATGTCAGTTCACTTACAATAAATCAGTCCAATCTTTTACTATCTCTCCGTTGAGAAAAATCAACACTCCTTCTTCTCTCCCCTTTTCAGCAAGAACGCAGTCATCAATCCATTCAGTAATTAGAGATCAGTAGGCCAGAGAGAGCGAGCTGCAATGGCCTCGCTTCTTATATAGTGCTTTTACAACCACACCCTTAATTACATTCTTGCTGTTAAAGTTACACACACTTTAACTAACAAACCATGATACCATATTTATTATTTTTACCCAAACCAGTTAGGGTAAACAATGTTATCCCTAACAACAATCATCCTGAAAAATCATGTTAGGGCTTATTTTCCAGTTGGGTCTTATTCTGGGGGGAAATATGCTACATACACTTGGGAAGACACTTGGAATTGAGTTTAATTTTCCACAATTCAACCCCTCCTGTTTTTGTGAATATTTCCAATGTGGTAAAGATCACAGTTTATGCCAGCCAGCACAAACCTATGCCTGTGAAACATGGACAGTAACCACACAATCGATACAAAACATGGACACTACACAAAAGCTAGGGGCGGCACAAAGAGCCATGGAAAAATATGTCTCCGCCTCACGAGACAAGATAGAAAGACATCCTGCAGGTGGATTAGAGAACAAAGGAAAGGACAGGATGCCATCAAGAGAGTAAAAGAATGGAAATGGAAATGGGCTGGTCACGTAGCAAGAAGAACTGATGGCAGGTGGATCAAGGCCTTCATAGAATGGAACTCGCTGGATCAAAAGCCTCCATGAATGAGTCTTAAAACAAGATGGACCGATGCCATCAGCAAGTATGGTGGGCCCAATTGGCAAAAGAAAGCTCAGGTCTGCTTTTGGTTGGAAACAGGTGGGAGAGGCATTCATCCTGCAGTAGACAGACAATGATGGAGGAGGAGGAGGAGGAGGAGGAGGAGGAGGAGGAGGAGGAGGAGGAGGAGGAGGAGGAGAGATAGATAGATGATAGATGGATAGGTAGATGGATGGATAGAGATAGATAGATAGATAGATAGATAGATAGATAGATAGATAGATAGATAGATAGATAGATAGATAGATAGACAGACAGACAGACCCAGAGAGAGGGGGCTAAAATATATGAAGAACAGTTGCAGAAACTGGGTATGTCTAGTTTAATGAAAAGAAGGGCTAGGGTGTGACATGATAGCAATCTTCCAATATCTAAGGGGTTACCACAAAGAAGAGAGGGTCAAGCTATTCTCCAAAGCACCTGAAGGCAGGATTGTTCAGAGTTTTTTGCAGCATAAATTCAGCACCAGAAAAGTAAACACAGAGGGCTGAGGCTTCATTTCACTTCTTTATAAACACTTAAAAGTAAATTTTACAATACCAGTTGTAGATTTCTCCAACACAGAGCAAACTCAAACAGAAGCGGACATGTTACAAGTGCAGAGCAGAGCAGCAACGGGAGAGCTCAGACACAAACATCCGTTTCACTTTAGTTCAGGCAAGCAAGGAAGCTAGTTTCACCGCAGAGGAGAGAAGCAGTTTCATTTTCAATAGACAGACTCAAGAGCTTAACATAGCTTCGGAGCTGCAGAGCTTAATATAGAGCCACGCCTAGGCTAATTCTAGTTTCAGTTTCCAAACAGTCCTCAGTTGCTATGCCTATTCATTGGCTGACCCTGTTCCCACGCTCTATTCCAGTTCATGAATATGCTCTTTCAAGGACAAGAAGCAATGGATAGGAACTAATCAAGGACAGAAGCAACCTAGAGTTCTAGTCCCTCCTTAGGCGTGAAAGACAAACTGGATGACTTTGGGCCAGTCGCCAGGAGATGGTGAGTTCTAGTCTCGCCTTAGGGGTGATTGCGGCTTGGTGATTTTGAGCCAATTGCCAGATGGTGAGTTCTAGTCCCGCCCTAGGCACAAAAGCAAATGTATGACTTTGGATCAGTCACCAGGAGACTGTGAGTTCTAGTCCTGCCTTAGGCATGAAAGCCGATTGGGGAATTTCTGAGAGTTGAAGTCTGTCCATTTTAAAAAGGCCAAAGTGGAGAAACATTGACCTATAAAAGCAGGTTGGCTTTGCATCACACCCATACCCAGGGGTGGGATTCAAAATTTTAACAACCAGTTCTGTGGGCGTGGCTTAGGTGGTGGGCGTGGCTTGGTGGTCATGTTATTGGCTGGATGTGGCCAACTCAATATTTTTATTTATTTATTTATTTATTTGATTTGCCAATTGTTTACAAGATAATAAGTATAAGTGTATACATAGTTGTGAATACATGAAATGGGTACATATAAGAAAAATAAAAGAAGAATAAGAGAAACAATAGGACAGGGACGATAGACACGTTGGTGCGCTTATGCACGCCCCCTACAGGCCTCTTAGGAAAGGGGTGAGGTCAATAGTAGACAGTCTAAGGTTAAAGTTTTTGGGGTTTGGGGAAGAAACTACAATATCACTCACATCGAGGCATGCATCTCCTCTCCTGGCCTCTCATGACTGTGGGGATGCTGCAAAAGTTGTAAGTGTGAAAAATGGTCATAAAACACTTTTTCAGTGCCATTGTAACTTTGAATGGTCCCTCCACACAAGCAAAGTACCAGCAAAGGAGGGGGGAAAAAACTCCAGAGAAGTTCCTGAGACAGGAAGTCCAGTCCTGCCAAGAACGTAATAAGGGTTAACGGAGAGGCAATTTCTGTAAGCAACACCAGAATGTTTCCTTCCTGCCTTCCTTACAGGATTAGGCCAGTAATTTCTTCTAACAACCGGTTCTCCGAACTGCATAGAATGCTAACAATTGGTTCTAGCGAATAGGTGCGAACTGGTAGAATCCACATACACAAATACCAATTAACACTCCCCATGCTTGGCCGTGGTGGTTAACCAGCTCAGTTAATTCAGGGGGTTGTATGAATGCAGAATGCTCTCTATCAGCCTGGCCTGCTTCCCAGGGTGGTTGTTTCACAAATCATTTTCGGAAGTCGTTTCAAGCTCTCAAAAGAAATAGAGGAAATGAAATGAAATGAAGGAGGAAAGGGGGGGAAAAAAGCTGCAACATCATTTTTCACGAAGACATTTTAGGATTAATAATTAAGGTTCCAGGATTAAGTGGATCCAGATGATTAAAATCCACCACCACCCCTCTTCCCCAGGGCCATCATAGTCACTTCCTTGGGACAGTGGTTGTGTTCCGGCAAGACAGAAAGAAGACTCGTGTTTAGATCAGTGATGAAATGCAGATGTTCGTCTTTGAAATCCCCGGGGGGGTGGGGGGGGAGATGCGTTTCCTGAAGTCCTCTATTTTTAGGAGAGGTTCTTATAACAGATTTGTCTGATAAATTCCAGCTTTTTGGAAAGGCTCTGGGAAGCTGAGGCTTCCAACAATAAGTCAACGGAGCCAAGGGGTCCCCTTTGGTGGCAGCACAGAAGCTAAGAGCTTCGGCATGAGCTGGGAAGTCAAAACTCAGCAAGGATAGAAGTCTATCTAAGTTTCTACCATTCTAGGATTGTACGATTCATACACTCGTAGAATTGGGGAACCAGAGAAAAATAGAATCACGGAATCTTAGAAACATAGAATCACAGAATCACAGAACCGGAATCATGGAACCACAGAATCATACAAACATAGAATCATAGAAACACAGAAAAAACAGAAACATAGAATCACGGAATCATGGAACCACAGAATCATACGTTGTATGATTCACATGATTCTCCGATCTAAAACACAGAAATCAGAAACACAGAATCACAGAAACATAGAATCACAGAATCTTAGAAACATAGAATCACAGAATCTTAGAAACACAGAATCACAGAAAAATAGAATCACGGAATCTTAGAAACATAGAATCACAGAATCACAGGAATCATGGAACCACAGAATCATACAAACAGAGAATCACAGAAACATAGAATCACAGAATCACGGAACCGAATCATGGAACCACAGAATCATATGTTTGATGATTCTGTGGAATTCTACAGAAATCATAGAAACACAGAATCACAGAAACATAGAATCACAAAATCATGGAACCACAGAATCATGCAAACATAGAATCATAGAATCACAGAATCATGGAACTACAGAATCATAGAAACATAGAATCACAAAATCATAGAACCACAGAATCATACAATCATAGAATCATAGAAACATAGTATCAAAGAATCAAACAAACATAGAATCATTGAATCATAATCACAGAATCATAGAAACATAGCATCACATCACAGAATCACAGAATCATGGAACCACAGAATCATAGAAACATAGAATCATAGAATCATAATCACAGAATCATAGAAACATAGCATCACATCACAGAATCACATAAACAGAATCACAGAATCATGGAACCACAGAATCATAGAAACATAGAATCATAGAAACATAGTATCAAGGAATCATAGAAATAGAATCACAGAATCATAGAATCACAAAATCATGGAATCACAGAATCATGGAACCACAGAATCATAGAATCACTGAAATATAGAATCATAGGGCTGGCAGGGATCTTGGAGGTCTTCTAATCAAACCCCCTGCCCAAGACAGCAGACCTTGTACAATCCTGGTCAAATGGCTGTCCAATCTTGGAATCCTCCAGCGATGGAGCACGCAGAACCTTAGGAGGCAAACTGTTAAATCGATTAATTGATCTCCCAGTCAGGAAGCTCCTCCTGAGTTCCAGGTTGGATCTCCCTTTGAGGAGCTTCCACCCACTGCTTCTTGTCATGCCCTCAGGTGCTTTGGAGAGTAAATCGACCCTCCCCATAAGGAGATCTGGAAAATAGTGCTGGGATTAATAAGCCACCATCATGATTTGTCAAACAGAAGTTTTGGTCCCAATGACTTCACTTTTTCATTAACCATTTGTTGATTGGGGGTATGCAGTGGACGTAATATATCTTGATTTCTTTTTTTATATATATAAAAGCTTTTATTTTTTAAGACAAACATATAGAAACAAAACATAAAAACATAAAACCATCTTCCATTTTATATACATACATACATACATACATACATACATACATACATACATACATACATACATATCAATATATCTTGATTTCAATGAAACATTTGATGGGAATACCCTATAGCAGTGATCCCCAACCTTTTTTACGCCGCGGCCCGGTACCGGCATCAGCTGGGCGCCGCGGCTCGGTACCGGCATCAGCTGGGCGCCACCATCTTTTTTGATGAAAATGTGCTTCCGGTGACCTCACGGAAGCACGCGTTTCATCAAAGATAGCGGCGCTCAGCGCTCGGTGAGCTTTTGGGTAGACCCGGAAAAGCTCACCGGAAGCGCTGGCGCCGCCATCTTTTTGATGAAGCGTGCTTCCGGTGAGCTTTCTACCCGGAAAAGCTCACGAGCGCTGGCGCCGCCATCTTTTGATGAAACGTGCTTCGGTGAGCTTTCTACCCGGAAAAGCTCACCGGAAGCACTTTTTCATCAAAAAAGATGGCGGCGCCAGCAAGCCAGAGGCCCGGTAGGAGTTGTTCCGCGGACCGGTACCAGTCCGCGGACCAGTGGTTGGGGACCCCTGCCCTATAGCATTTTGATTAGAGTGAGAGAGACTTGAAAAATCCATGCTCACTGCACTGTTTTCAATATATATTTCCAAGGTGTTTTGGATTTCATTAACAGACTCTGGTTTTCCAGTTCCTCCTTTTGATTTTTTTTTTTTGAAAAGATAGAGTCTTCTTTAACTAGATTTATTGAAAGAGAATGGCCATTTGATTATAGAAATCCCCGGATTTCATTCTCTTTTAAAGAACAAAATTAGGCCAGAAGAAAATAACTATTTGTTTTCCTTTCTAATGAAATCATCTGCAGAGGGGCTAAGCTTGCCTCGTTCCAGCGGCCATCTTGACTTTTCTGACTCCCTTGGACAGTCCTGACTTTCCTCAAGTCCAGAGTGCTTGATGCTCTCTGAGGGAGATAGAAGTTCCCTTTAAGAAACTGCTTCTTTTTAAAAAAAAGAAGAAATAATCCCCAGGATTAACACAGGAAATGGGCGGAAACTATTAATAATTCTCTGATCTTTTTGGAAAAAATAAATGTAAAGCAGGCCCTTGGGAGGTTAGAAAGAGAAGAGAAGCGAAGTACAGAAAACAGATGCTTTTCTATTGAGGGAAAAGACTTGAAAATACGGGAAATAATTAACAAATGTATCCTGATTTTGAGCTTAAACCCCTGTTTCTTAAGCTGCGGCCATTTTAAAACATGTGGACTTCAACTCCCAGAATTCCTCAGCCAGACATTCTTAAAGGGACCAAAGTTGAGAAACACTGGCTTAAGATACACAATAGATTTTCCCAAGCTGGTGCCCTCCAAGGAGCGCTGGACCACAATTTCCATCAGCCCCGGCTCACATCAGGAGAACACTGGGTGGTAAAACACCTTCTAGAACGGGGGGGGGTCAATTAATCCCCCAAACCCCCAGGACTGCATTCATTATTGCAGTATTGATCTGTCTGAAGGACCTGCAATTTACCATAGGTGAAGAGCAAGGGTCTTCAAACTTGACAGCTTGAAGACTTGTGGACTTCAACTCCCAGAATTCCTGAGCTAACATGACCAGAGAAGGAATTCTGGGAGTTGAAGTCCACAAGTCTTCAAGCTGTCAAGTTTGAAGACCCTTGGTGAAGAGAATGGATGGTGGGCGGGGCTGGAGCACTGGATGGTGTGGCCAGAACCAATAGTGGGCGGTGACACCAATTCCGTGGTTTTTCCTCATTTAATGTGTCTATTTATGTAGTGTATCTCAACCTTGGCTACTTTAAGACAGGTGGACTTCAACTCCCAGAATTCTTCAGCACAGCATGGCTGGCTGGGGAATTCTGGGAGTTGAAATCCACACCTGCCTTAAAGCTACCATGATTAAGAAATACTGCTGTGTGGCATACAAGCAGTCTTCAACTTACAACCATTTGTTTAGTAACCGTTCCAAGTTACAACGGCACTGATAAAAAGGGATTTAGGACCGGTTTTCACACTTATGACGGTTGCAGCATTCTGTTTGATAATCTAGACCAGAGGTGAAGAAACTACAGCCTCTTTATGACCTGTGAACTTCAACTCCCAGAATTCCTGAGCCAGCCATGCTGTGCTGAAGAATTCTGGGAGTTGAAGTCCACAGGTCATAAAAGGGCCATAGTTACCCACCTCTGGTGTAAACAAACCTCACTCCCTTAACCATTCATCGTACATTTAGCCTCCAGACCCCTGAACAGATTAACAGAGTTGGAAGGGACTTTGTAGGTCATCTAATCCAACCCCCTGCCCCAAGCAGGAGACCTTAAAACCATTCCTGACAGGTGACAATCCAGTCTCTTCTTGAAAGCCTCCAGGGATGAAGCTCTCACAACTTCCAAGGGCAACTTCTGTTCCATGGGTTGATTATTCTCACTGTCAGAAAGTTTCTAGATTGAATCTCTCCTTGATCAGTTTCCATCCATTGTACCTTGTCTGGCCTTTGGGTGCTTTGGAAAATATCTTGACCCCTCACTTCTCTCTGTGGCAGCCCCTCAAATATTGGAAGACTTCTATCATGTCTCCCCTGGTCCTTCTCTTCCCTCGACTAGCCATGCCCAGTTCCTGCAACCGTTCATTGTATGTTTTAGTCTCCAGTCCCCTCATCATCCTGGTTGCTCTTCTCTGCACTGTTTCTAGAGTCTCAACACCTTTTTTATAATGTGGTGACCAAAACTGGATGCAGGACTCTAGGTGTGGTCTTACTAAGGCTTTATAGAGGGGTATTAACAGTTCGTGTGATCTTGATTCTACTCCTGTGTTGATGCAGTCTAGGATTGTGTTGGCTTTTTTGGCAGCTGCAGCGCACGGCTGGCTCATACTTAAAGTGTGTTCCACGAGGTCATCTAGACCCCTCTCACAGTTACCGCTGTTGAACCAATTCTTGGCTGCCACAGACGGAGAACATCTAACCTCCAACCTCCTTTCCTCTCTTGGAAGTCTTTTGAATGTTGAGAACACTGCAAAAATGCCTTCTCCAGGAACTTGCGTCTAGCACGAGACGCCCGAAATATCCAACTTTTGCAGCTTCCTGGGAACTGTCTGGGTTCAGTTGTCTAGGACAAATTGATTTAGCATCTGGATGGTTCCTTTTTAATCATGGTACCTCACTCTCAAGCTGGCCCCTGACACAAACCCTCCCTGCTTTCGGCCGCCCCCGCAAGCACTAACTATACTCCATGTTCTCCTTCGGCCAAAATTCCATTTCCTCTGCGGTGACAAACATAGCTGGATTGCGAAGGATTCTCACCATCAGCCCCCTATGGCTTAATTTTGGATGCGGATAATCCTCGATTTACGACCATTCAGTGAGCCTGCCATTTTGGTCATAAATTGTGATGGTCGTTAAGTAAATCACCACACGACCATGCCTGATTTTACAACCTCTATGTTGGTGGTCATTAAGGCCACAGTCCTTAAGCCCCCCCCTTTTTTTTCTTCTTCTTCTTCCTGATATTTCAAGACCCCCATTTTTTTTTTTTATAATCCAACAACCATCCAGATTTTTCTCTTTTAACAGAAGGACAGGGTTGGAAGGGACCCCGGAGGTCTTCTAGTCTGGACCCGCCCCCATGCCCCCCCCCCGCTTAGGCAAGAGACCCTCAAGATTTCAGACGAATGGTTGTTCGATCTTTTTCAAACTGACTGGCCCTCCCTTTTTGTTTCGTTTCCTCCTTCTCTCCTTAACAGATAACAAAAAGGCATTAAAAGTTGTAAATCTAATCTTACGAAGCTTCCCCTCTTTGCTAACTAGGACATACAAAACCTTTGCCAGACCAATACTTGAATACAACTCATCAGTCTGAAATCTGCACTGCATTTCAGACATTAATACAATTGAGTCCAGAAGTATTTCATGAGAAGAGTACTACACTCCTCTGCTCGCAACAGAATACCCCTACATCACCAGGCTTGAGATTTTGGGCTTGGACAACCTTGAACTATGCCACCTACGATTGGACTTAAGTGTAGTACACAAAATTATCTGCTACAATGTTCTACCTGTCAATGACTACTTCAGCTTCAACCACAACAATACAAGAGCACACAACAAATACAAACTCAAGGCAAACCGCTCCAAATTTGATTGCAGAAAGTACGACTTCAGCAACAGAGTGGTCAATGCCTGGAATGCACTACCTGACTCTGTTGTTATATCCTCTAACCCCCACTCCTTTAACCTCAAACTATCCACTATTGACCTCACCCCATTCCTAAGAGGTCTGTAAGGGGCGTGCATAAGTGCACCATCGTGCCTACCATCCCTGTCCTGTTGTCCCCATTTATTCGTACCTATTTCCTGTATTCGTACTCATGTTTATACTTGTATCTATTATCTTGCAAGCGATTGACAAATAAATAAATAAATAAATAAATGATAATCAGAGTTGGAAGGGACCTTATAGGTCATCTAGTCCAACCCCCTGCCCAAGCGGGAGACCCTACACCATTTCTGACGAATGGCAGACCAATTTCTTCTTGAAAGTCTCAAGTGATTCACTCTCTCTCTTCCCTCATTTCCAGCCATCTCTGTTCGTTTCCTTCAGGAACCCGATCCAAAGAAAACAGGGCTTGTAGAGTGGTTCCAGATGAATTTGTGAAATGCAGCCTATTTTGGGGGGAGGCAGGGAGGCGGAAATGGCGTGTTTTCAGAGAGGCCGCTGAAAGACGTGGCTCCCACTCTTTGTAAAAGGACCCCATCATCAAGCTTCAGATGTTCCTCACGCGTTGGCCAAGAGCTCAAGAAAGAGAGCTGCAAATTAAAAACTGATTATAAAATAGAAACCTGGCCAGACTCGAGCCCGGGCATGATCCCAACCGCCCTGCAAAACGTTTGAATCAAATGAGTGTTGGATTTCTCAACACAAGAATCCAGGCACCCAAGTGCCATTAGTGAGTAAGATTTCTCCATCAGGATTTGACACTGGCCCCCTTCTCCCCCTGCCCTCACAACTCTAACAAACTGCTGAGAAGCTTGCTGAGGGTCTGCAGAAAAATCACATAAAGGTCAACGTTTCTTACACTGCACAGTTGGTCAAACTTCTCGGTTGCAACGTCTAATTTATTTTACAGACATCCTCTTTTCAAGCAGGGCAGAAAGTGTAAACAGAGGAACAGAATTGGAAGGGACCTTGGAGGTCTTCTAGTCCAAGAATCTGCTTGAGCAGGAGACCCTATACCAAGGGTCTTCAAACTTGGCAAGTTTAAGACTTGTGGACTTCAACTCCCAGAATTCCTGAGCTAACAGGACTGGAGGAGGAATTCTGGGAGTTGAAGTCCACAAGTCTTCAAGCTGTCAAGTTTGAAGACCCCTGCGAGTCTACACCATATCAGACAAATGGTTGTTCAATCTCTTCTGGAAAACCTCCAGTGATGGAGCACCCACAACTTCTAGAGGTAAGTCATTCCATGGATTAATTGTTCTCATGTCATGAAATTTCTCCTTAGTTCTAAGTTGCTTCTCTCCTTGATTAGTTTCCACCCGTTGCTTCTTGTTCTGCCTTCAGGTGCTTTGGAGAATAACTTGACTTCCTCTTTTCTGGGAAGATCCTCCTGGGGAAAAATCTACCTGTGCTGTTACTAAGAGTTGACCCTGACTCAGAAGCAGATAATCAATCAATTGATCAACCAACCAGTGTGAAGAGCTTCTTTGAGAAGTTCATAATGTTGGGAAAACTGGAAGGAAAGAAGATGATGGAAGCAAAATAAAGAACGGTTGCTGGAATTGTGTGTGTCTAATTTGAAGAAAAGAAGGACTAGGGGTGACATGATAGCAGTCTTCCAATATTTGAGGGGCTGCCCCAAAGAAGAGGGAGTCAAGCTATTCTCCAAAGCACCCGAAGGCAGGACAAGAAGCAAAGGATGGAAACTAATCAAGGAGAGAAGCAACTTAGAACTAAGCATAAACTTCCTGACAGTGAGAACAATTCACCAGTGGAACTGCTTGCCACCAGAAGTTGTGGGTGCTCCATCACTGGAGGATTTTAAGAAGAGACTGGACAGCCATTTTCTGGGATAGCATAGGGTTTCCTACTGGAGCAGGAGGTTAGACTGGCAGACCTCCAAGGTCCCTTCCAACTCTGTTATTCTATTCTAAATATTGTTAACATGAGTCATAGTTGACGGACTCAGTTACAGCAACAATGAGGGCCTGTTAGAAGATCTAAAGGACAACATTAGGAACAGATCACCCTGGAGAAATCCTATCTATGTGATCGCTAAAAGTCAATAGAGACTTGAATGGCATATAATCAATCAACTTTCTTTGACAAGTCCACAATGTTGAGAAAAGTGGAAGGAAACAGAAGAAGGCAGGGGTGGGATTCTACCAGTTCAGACTGGTTTTTATAGAACCGGTTGTTACGATTCTGCACACTTTGGAGAATAGACAAATCGATGGAAACACCATTCAGCCTGGAAAAGTTGAGCTCTATGGTTGCTAAGAGAAGAGACTGATTTGATGTCACCTAATCAATCAATGTTAGGAAAGAGGGAAAGAAAATGGATGACCAGAAGAAGGTATTAGATGGATTCAGCTACAGTGATGATGGGGAATTATTGGAAGTTCTAAAAGACCAGACTGGGGACAGGTCCTTATGGAGGACACTTAAGTTATTGCAAAGAGTTGACCATGACTTGTAGCACCTAATCAACCATCAATCAATCAATCTGAAGATAGAGCTCCTTTCAGAAGTCCCTAATGTTGGAAAAAGTAGAAGAGAAGAAGATGACCAGGAACAAGGGAAGGAGAAGAAAAAGCAATGGGTGGAAGTTGGTCAGAGGGAGATCCAACCTGGAAATCAGGAGGAATTTCCTGACAATTGATCAATGGAAGAGTTGTCTTTCAGAAGTTATGGGAGGTTTTCATCATTGGAGATTTTCAAAAAACATTTATCCAGGATGTCTCAAAGGCCCTTTTCTCAAAAGACAACTGAACTTTGTTTTTCTTTCAAGACGTTTCACTTCTCATCCAAGAAGCGTCTTCAGTTCTGACTGAATGTGGGGAATGGAAAGATTTATATTCCTTGCAGTCAGCTTAACGACCAGATGACTGCAAGAAATATAAATCCTTCCATCCTCCACCACTCAGTCGGAACCGAAGAAGCTTCTTGGATGAACATCTTTAAAAGAAAAAAAAACAAGAAAGTCCAGTTGCCCCTTGAAAAAGCACCTTTGGGACAACCAAAGATGACTGAAAATCTCCATAGACACTTTCTCTGTGGTTGCTAAAAGTCCATTGTGAGTTGATGGTACGTAATCAAATCAACATTGCTTGTGTGATTGAGAACTTCCAGGGATGCCCTGAATGCAGCCAATATTTATTCCAGGAGTTGCCAGCAGTTGACATAAACATTTTGTTTTAAAAACCCTGTTTCCCAGCATGGAATAAGTACCTTGTTTATATAAAGTGCCACGAGGGGGAAAGAGGAACAGACAAGGATGGGATTGCAGTGAACCCCAAATCTGTTCTCAAATTTTCACAAAGTTCCCTCAGGATCATCAAACCACTCTGATTTGTGTATTGTTGCTGAACCACCATCTTGTTCTTGTTCTTGATTTATTTAAAAAAAAAGTTCTTATTTTTCTTGTTCATTGTTTATTTTGTCCCTGATTATTCATCCGGCATTTTTATATTGTGGTTACATTACAAGCCATCCAGAGCAGTTTGGAATCGGATGAAGCCTAAACTAAACAAAATAAAAAATTAAATTAATTTTTTTTAAAAAAGTGAAGTGAAGTGATAAAATAAGATAAAGTCACTTTTCTAAAATGGTATAGGTTCTCCTGCTTGAGCAGGGGGCTGGACTAGAAGACCTCCAAGATCCCTTCCAGCTCATTCATTCTATTCTATTCTAAGGTGACATGAAGTGAAATGAAATAATAATTTTATTTAAATTAAATAAAAAAGTGACGTGAAGTGATGAAGTGAAATGAAGTAATAAAATAAAGAGTGAAGTGAAATGAAATAAAATAAAGTGAACAAAATAAATAAAATAATAATTTTAATAAAATAAAATAAAATAAAAAAATAAAGTGAAGTGAAGTGAAGTGAAATGAAATAATTTTAATAAAATGAAATTAAATAAAATAACAAAATAAAATAAAATCAAAAAATCAAATCAAATCACCATTGGTCTCAGGGATGTTTTTGTCTGAGAGTCAAACAAATCAAAATGGCGGCCATAACCATGAGACCAAGCCTCCTCCAGCCCTTTTTAACAGTTAGGGTTTCGATCGTGATTGTGGCTGCCATCTTGACTTTTTTGCACTCTCTCTCTCTGTGGACCCTTCCGGGTTGGTTACCCTTCTTAAAAAAAACTAATCTTAGGCAGTAAAGTGGTGATGAAAGCAAAAAGACTTTAGGATTAGGAATTCTTTACGTTTTACTCCATGTCATTCTCCAATCATTCTTTTGACTTGAATGGTCAGATTGTGGTAAATCCTCCATCTCAGTTTATCTCAATCTGGGCAATTAAAAAATGTGTGGACTTCAACTTCCAGAATTGTGGTTACATTGTGAGCCATCCTGAGCTGTTTGGAATTGGTTGATGCCTAAACTGAATAAAATAATAACTAAAATAAAATAATAAAGCAAAGCAAAGCAAAATAAAATAATAAAAAAATAAAATAAAATAAAATAAAATAAAATAAAATAAAATAAAATAAAATAAAATAAAATAAAATAAAATAAATAAAATAATAAAATAAATAAAATAAAATAAAATAAAATAAAATAATAAAATAAATAAAATAAAATAATAAAATAAAATAAAATAATAAAATAAAATAAAATAATAAAATAAAATAAAATAAAATAAAATAAAATAAAATAAAATAAAATAAAATAAAATAATAAAATAAATAAAATAAAATAAAATAAAATAAAATAAAATAAAATAAAATAAAATAAAAGCACCATTGGTCATAGGGATGTCTGTGTCTGAGGGTCAAAAAAATCAAAAATCAAAATGGCAGCCAAATGCTGGCTGGGGAATTCTGGGAATTGAAGTCCACCAAGTTCAAGTGGACAAAATTAAGAAGCATTTTGCTCCATGCATTAAATAGGTGATCTCCTCTAGGCTACATTTCAAACTCATTTTGCTTTGGTTTTTTTATGTTTCTTTGGGACCAGAGAATCTGTCAATCATATCCTCACATTTACCAAGAAGTTTAGGCTGAATGACTTAACCATATGACCGGACCCGTTTTTACCCTCATTTTTATGGTAAGAATTAAATAAAACTTCAGTTAATCACCAAATATATGTTCATCACCATGGAGTGGTTTTTACTGGAAACCAGAAGTGAACGCCAGTTTCCAAGCAAGGATGTTGAAAATGGACAGGAGGGTGGGACATTGCAAGCATCCATAAATGCAGGTCAAAAATGTGATCATGTGCCAAGGAAAGGAGGACATTGGCGCTCTGGAACCTGGTCCACCATAGCTGGAAAGGTATTTATTGATGGTTTGATGTTGGAGAAGACCTGTGAGAAGACCACGGAGTGACAAAAAAAGGAAGCCATGGATCGTTGGATCAACCCCAAAGTTCTCACTTGAGGCACAAATGACAAGATTCATTTTGGACACACGATGTTGAGGTTGTAAAAAGTGCACAGAGTTCAGCGCCAAAGATAATTTAGGGCCTGGAGACTAAATCATAGGATGAACCGTTGAGGGAACTAATATGTCTAGGGCAGCGGTCTTCAAACTTGACAGCTTGAAGACTTGCGGACTTCAACTCCCAGAATTCCTCCTCCAGTCATGTTAGCTCAGGAATCCTGGGAGTTGAAGTCCACCAGTCTTCAAGTTGCCCAGTTTGAAGGTCCTCGATCTGGACTAATAAGGAGAAGAATTAGAGGCGATTTGATAGCAGTGTTCCAAATTTCCGGACGGCGAGAAGAATTAACCAACGGAAGAGATGCCTTCAGAAGTTGTGGGTGCTCCATCACTGGAGATTTTCAAGAAAAGATTGGACAACCATTAGACCTGGATTGTATAAGGACTCCTGGGGGCAGGGGGTTCGACTAGAAGACCTCCAAGGGTTCCCCTTCCAGCCCCATGAATTCTATGGTTCTACTTCAGGGGTCTTCAAACTTGGCAAGTTTAAGACTGGTGGACTTCAGCTCCCAGAATTCCTCCTCCAGCCATGTTTAACTCAGGAATTCTGGGAGTTGAAGTCCACCAGTCTTAAACTGGCCAAGTTTGAAGACCTTTGTTCTACTTTCTGATGGGATCAAGCAAGAACATTAGGAATACTCAGCTCACAGGGTTGCTGTTCTGGTGAAAACGGAAGGAGAGTGTGCTGAATACATTTGCCACCTTGACTTATTTGTTCAAACAACAAAGGCTGGATACAAACCAACAATCCAACAAATAAACAAACAAACAATGCACTCAAATTTCATTAGCCACTTAAGAGTCAGCCTGTAGTGAGATGAATTTAATAAATAATGAACTTTGGAAAGGCAAGTGAAATACAATCCATTTTTGCTCTCCTACCGTCATCCTCCCACACCTGAAGCTCAGGTAGCCAACCTGGTGAGCTGCAAGAGATCTTGGAAGCGAGCCAAGTGCCTTCTTTTGCCCCTCCCCCCCCTCCCCAAAAGGTGACTCAAGTAACGTCCCAGAGAAGGCTGATGACACCCAAATTTTCCAAGTTCCAAGTAACAGAATAACAGAGTTGGAAGGGACCCTGGAGGTGTTCTAGTCCAACCCCCTGCTCCAGCAGGAAACCCTATATACCATTCTGGACAAATGGCTGTCTAGTCTCTTCTTTGAAAACCTCCAGGGTTGGAGCATCTACAACTTCTGGTGGCAAGCAGTTCCACTGGTTAACTGTTCTCACTGTCAAGAAATTTATCCTTAGTTCTAGGTTGCTTCTCTCCTTGATTAGTTCCATATTTGCTTCTTGTCCTGCCTTCAGGTGCTTTGAAGAACAGTTTAAAAAAAAAGAGAGATTGGACAATCACTTGTCTAAAATGGTATAAGGTTTTCTTCCCGGGCAAGAGGTTGGACTAGAAGACCTCCAAAGTCCCTTCCAACTCTGTTATTCTGTTATTTTCTCCTTGATTCGTTTCCATCCGTTGCTTCTTGTCCTGCTATCGGGTGCTTTGGAGAATAAATTGACCCCCTCTTCTTTGGGGCAGCCCCTCAAATATTGGAACACTGCTATCAGGTCACCTCCAGTCCTACTTTGCATTAAACTACCATAGACATCCCCAATTCCTGCATCCGTTCCTCGTATGTTTTAGCCTGCAGTCCCCATAATCTTCACTGCTCTTCTCTGCACTCTTCCTAAGGTTTCAATCTATTTTTTTTTTCATATCGTGGCACCCAAAACTGGATGCAGAGACATGATAGCAGTCTGCCAATATTTGAGGGGCTGCCCCAGAGACGAGGAAGGGGCTCAAGCTATTTTCCAAAGCACCCAAAGGCCAGACAAGGAATAAAGGATGGAAACTGAACCAGGAGAGATTCAACCTGGAAACAAGGAGAAACTTTCTGACAGTGAGAACAATCAACCCATGGAACAGAAGTTGCCCTCGG
Source organism: Notechis scutatus (assembly GCF_049901735.1). Taxonomy (NCBI): domain Eukaryota; kingdom Metazoa; phylum Chordata; class Lepidosauria; order Squamata; family Elapidae; genus Notechis; species Notechis scutatus. The sequence goes on along the minus strand of NC_142011.1, from coordinate 4,243,311 downwards.
AAGTGGTGGGAGCTTCATCACTTGAGACCTTCAAGAAGAGATCGGACTGCCATTGGTCAGAAATGGTGTAGGTGTGTCTCCTGCTTGGAGCGGGGGTTGGACTAGATGACCTACAAGGTCCCTTCCAACTCTGTTAATCTAATCAATATCCCCAGAAGTTATAAAGTGGTACTAACACTTCATTCATCTTAATTCTATCCCTGTTAATGCAGGCTCTGTGAATCCCCACCTGCCTCCATTCAAACTCTGGAGTACTCATGACTAATGACCTAAGTGCTAGAGCCCACTGTAACTACATAGCCAAAAAGGCATTAAGAGTTGTTAACCTAATCCTACGTAGCTTTTTCTCTGGTAATATTACACTAATAACTAGAGCATACAAAACATTTGCTAGACCAATACTTGAATCAGTCTGGAACCCGCATTACATATATGATATTAATACAGTTGAGAAAGTCCAGAAATATTTCACAAGAAGAGTTCGCGACTCCTCTACTCGTTGCAGAATACCTTATGCCACCAGACTTGAAATTCTACACCTAGAAAACCTAGAACTAGGCCACCTTTGGTCCAATCTAAGTATATAAAATCATACATTGCAATGTCCTACCTGTCAATTAATACTTCAGCTTCAATCATAACAACACAAGAGCACACAATAGATACAAACTCAAGGTTAATCACACCAAACTTGATTGCAAGAAATACGACTTCAGCAACCGAGTGGTCAATGTCTGGAATACTCTACCCGACTCTGTGGTTTCTTCCCCAAACCCCAAAAACTTTAACTTTAGACTGTCTACTATTGACCTCACCCCTTTCCTAAGAGGTCTGTAGGAGGCGTGCATAAGCGCACCAACGTGCCTACCGTCCCTGTCCTATTGTTTCTTTTTATTTTTCTTACATGTATCCATTTCATGTATTCATAACTATGTTTAAACTTATACTTGTTATCTAATAATCGCTTGACTAAATAAACAGATATAGATAGATAGATAGATAGATAGATAAATAGATAGATAGATAGATAGATACATGATAGATAAATAGATAAATAGATGATAGATAGATAGATAGATAGATAGATAGATAGATAGATAGATAGATAGATAGATAGATAGATAGATAGATGATAGATAGATAGATAGATAGATAGATAGATAGATAGATAGATAGATAGATAGATAGATAGATAGATAGATAGATAGATAGATAGATAGATAGATAGATAGATAGATAGATAGATAGATAGATAGATAGATAGATAGATAGATGATAGATAGATAGATAGATAGATAGATAGATAGATAGATAGATAGATAGATAGATAGATAGATAGATAGATAGATAGATAGATAAATGGTACTAACACTTCACTCATCTTAATTCTATCCCTCTGTTATTGCAGCATCTGTGAATCCTCACCTGCCCCCATTTTGCTCTTTTTAAAAAAAAATAAAAAATAAAAATTACCTTCATGAGCCACTGAGTGTTATTTTCCAAAATCCTCTCCAGCTGCTGGACTCTCGGGCTGGGCTGCCCATCGCTCCCCGCGGGGGGAGAGTCCCCGGGAGAATCCCGCTGCAGGGCGTTGATGCCCAGAGGGTCTCCGCCGGGGGCTGTTTGGCAGGGGGGAGGATCCGCTTCGGGTAGGACGAAGGTGTAACTGCAGCGCCCCTGCTGAACCCGGTGGGCGCGGCGGCGGAAGACCCCTTCGCTCGCCCTCCTCTGGCTCCCCTTCGCCCCCCGGACTGCCAGCAGGGCACCGAGGACCAGGAAAGCCAGGAGGAAGAATTGCATGGCGGCGGCCAGGTGGGTGGGGTGGGGAGCCGAGAAAAACCCGCACACTCACCCTTCTCTCCCCGGCCCTTAAAGTTGGTTTGTTTGTTTGTTTTTCTCGGCTAAAAGTCTCGGCTGCAGCCAGCCCCGGGGATGCGAGAGTGGGGCTGATGCCAACGGAGAAGGCTGCTCTTCCTTCTGTGGGTCAGGCTGATTTCTCTCCCCCCCCACCCCCCCCACCCCCGCCACCTTTCTCAATGCATTCACAGTCTGTAAAATTAGAACTTCCTCTCTCTCTCTCTGCCCCTCCTCCTTTCCTCCCCTCTCTTTTTTTTGACAGGCCCCCTCTTTCTCAACAAGTCTGATTCCCCCCCTTTAATCATCCGGCGGGTCTCTGGAGGTATGAGGTCAGTTCTGAGGACGAAGAAGAGGAAGAAGAGGAGGAGGAGGGGAGGGGGAGATAAGAGAATTTGAGGGGCTGCCCCAAAGAGGAAGAAGAGGAGGAAGAGAGAAGGAGGAGAAAGAGAAGAAGAGAGAAGAAGAAAGAAGAAAAAGAAGAAAGAGGAGAAAAGAAGCAGAAGGAGGAGGAGGGGGAAGAAGAAGAAGAAGGAGAAGGAGAAGGAGAAGGAGGAGAAGAAGAAGAAGAAGAAGAAGAAGAAGAAGAAGAAGAAGAAGAAGAAGAAGAAGAAGAAGAAGAAGAAGAAGAAGAAGAAGAAGAAGAAGAAGAAGAAGAAGAAGAAGAAAGGGGAAAGAAGCAGAAGGAGGAGGAGGGGGAAGAAGAAGAAGGAGGAGGAGGAGGAGGAGGAGGAGGAGGAGGAGGAGAAGGAGAAGGAGGAGAAGGAGAAGGAGGAGAAGGAGAAGGAGGAGGAGAAGGAGAAGGAGAAAGGGAAAAAGAAGAAGAGGGAAAAAGAAGCAGGAGGAGGAGGGAAGAAGAAGAAGAAGAAGAAGAAGAAGAAGAAGAAGAAGAAGAAGAAGAAGAAGAAGAAGAAGAAGAAGAAGAAGAAGAAGAAGAAGGAGGAGGAGGAGGAGGAGGAGGAGGAGGAGGAGGAGGAGGAGGAGGAGGAGGAGAAGGAGAAGGAGAAGGAGAAGGAGAAGGAGAAGGAGAAGGAGAAGGAGAAGGAGAAGGAGAAGAGAAGGAGAAGGAGGAGAAAGAGGGAAAAAGAAGAAGAGGGAAAAAGAAGCAGGAGGAGGAGGGGAAGAAGAAGAAGAAGAAGAAGAAGAAGAAGGAAGAAGAAGGAAGAAGAAGGAAGAAGAAGAAGAAGAAGAAGAAGAAGAAGAAGAAGAAGAAGAAGAAGAAGAAGAAGAAGAAAGACAAGAGAATTTGAGGGGCTGCCACAAAGAGGAGGGGGCCAACTTATTTTCCACAGCACCAAAAGAAACAAGAAACAACAGATGGAAATTAATCACAGAGAGAAGCAACCTGGAATTAAGGAGACACTTTCTAATCGTGAGGACAACTGACCAGTGGAACAGAATTTCAGACGTTGTGGGTGCTCCATCACTGGAGGTTTCCAAGAAGAGACTGGGCAGCCATTTGTCTAGGGTGGTGTGGGGTCTCCAGCCTGAGCAGGGGGTTGGACTAGAAGGCCTCTGAGGTCCCCTTCCAACTCTATTCTGATTGAAGAGAAGGAAAAGGAGAATGAGAAGGGGACAGAAGGACTATGGGGGTCTTTCGTGTTCTTTGCGGTTGATTGCTTCCTTGTAGTTGTTTCATGGCCGAACTAGAGAACACCATCCGTGCTAGAATGGAGTGTGGTTTGCAGGGAGTACTGGAGAAGATGAAGACAGAAAGAAAAGGAGAAAGGGAAGGAGAGGAAGATGAGGAAGAAGGATGGAGACAGGAGGAGGAAGGAGGGGAAACGAGAAAGGGAGCAAGAACTCCCCCCTCCTCCAATCCTGTCACAAGAGTTCATGTTTCAGACTGAAGGTTACACACTCACAACCGGGCCACCCAAAAGGGAGTGGGTTCATATGCTTTTTAAAAATCCATATGGAGCACTTTAAGTCAATGTACAGAGTTGGTGGGGGGAGGGGTTGGGGGTGGGGGGGAAAGGGGGACTAGAGGGGATAATTCAAGCCTGTCAATCTTTGCATGCTTCAGTTTGGCATCCAACTGACTTTTGCAACTGCAAGGAACACATCCCACTTCTGGCCTCCTCCCCAAAGTCTTTTAAAAGATTGGCTTAACATTTCTTCACATGACTTAATGAATGGAACTGAACTGTTTTTTTTTGTTTTTGTTTTGCTTTCTCTGCATATTTCCTAAACCTGTAAATTAGAGATAAAAATGAGAGTAACTCCCTCCCTCCCTTCTAGCACTGATGTTTACCAGTTGGGTCATGAAACATCTGCAAGAAAACCACTCAGCTCAAAGATTCCCCACAAACCTCACTCTCTTCCTCCTCCTCCACTCCAGTCTTGATGATATTCCCTAGCTGGGTCATGAAATGTCTGCAAGAAAACAACCAAACTCAGAGAGTACCAAGGACCCCACCGTCTTCCTCCTAGGCACGGATGATGTTAGCTAGTTGGGTCATGAAACATCTGCAAGAAAATCACTCAGCTCAGAGAGCACCAAGGATCCCACAGTCCTCCTCCTCCTCCTCCTTCCTCCTCCTCCTCCTTTTTCTTCCTCCTCTTCTCCTCTCCAGTATTGATGATGTCACCTAGTTGGGTCATGAAACATCTGCAAGAAAAACACCAAGCTCAGAGAGCACCAAGGACCCCACAGTCTTCCTCCTCTTCCTCCTCCTCTCCAGCACTGATGATGTTAGCTAGTCATGAAACATCTGCAAGAAAACCACCAAGCTCAGAGACCATCAAGAATCCATAGTCCTTCTCCTCCTCCTCCTCCTCCCTCCTTCCCCTTCCTCTCTGCAAACCCCACTCACTTCTAGCACTGATGATGTCCCCTAGTTGGGTCATGAAACATCTGCAAGAAAATCACACAGCTCAGAGGACCAAGGACCCCATAACTGAGAGGACCAAGGACCCCATAACTGCTTGAGCTGCTTCCATGTTAAATAAACTGAGGCAGGTAGAACAATTGGATAGAAAACTAATCAAGGAGTGAAGCAACCTAGAACTAAGGAGACATTTTCTTGACAGTGAGAATAATCCATCAATTGAACGGCTTCCTCCAGAGATTGTGGGTGACCCATCACTGGAGGATTTTCACAAGAGATTGGACAACCCTTTGTCTGAAGGGGTAGAAGGCACGGGTGTCAAACCCAGGGTGTCATGTTGCTATCACGTGATGTATTGCAATGTTTTTCCCCTTTGTGGAGCTGGGGTAGGCGTGGCCTGCGCATGACGCATTCGGCCCACGGGCCGCCAGTATGACATCCCTGGTATAGAGTCTCCTAGTTGAGCAGGGGGTTGGACTAGAAGACCTCCAAGGTCCCTTCCAACTCTGTTCTGTAAGGGTCTCCTGTTTGAGCTGAGGGTTGGAAGAGATGACCTCCCAGGTCCCTTCCAGCTCTGTTATTCCATAAGGGTCTCCAGCTTGAGCAGGGGGTTGGACTAGAAGACCTCTGAGGTCCTTTCCAACCCTTGTTATTCTATCATTCTGTAAGGGTCTCCTGTTTGAGCAGAGGGTTGGACTAGATGACCTCCCAGGTCCCTTCCAGCTCTGTTATTCCATAAGGGTCTCCAGCTTGAGCAGGTGGTTGGACTAGAAGACCTCTGAGGTCCTTTCCAACCCTTGTTATTCTATCATTCTGTAAGGGTCTCCTGTTTGAGCTGAAGGTTGGACTAGATGACCTCCCAGGTCCCTTCCAGCTCTGTTATTCTGTAAAGGGCTCCTGCTTTAGCAGGAGGCTGGACCAGGGGTGGGATTCTACCAGTTTGCACCTATTAGCTAGAACCGGTTGTTAACATTCTAAGCAGTTGGGAGAACCGGTTGTTAGAAGAAATTACTGGCCTAATCCTGTAAGGAAGGCAGGAAGGAAACATTCTGGTGTTGCTTACAGAAACTGCCTCTCCGTTAACCCTTATTACATTCTTGGCAGGACTAGACTTCCTGTCTCAGGAACTTCTCGGGGGTTTTTTTCCCCTCCTTTGCTGGTACTTTGCTTGTGTGGAGTGACCATTCAAAGTTACAATGGCACTGAAAAAAGTGACTTATGACCCTTTTTCACACTTACGACTGTTGCAGCATCCCCACAGTCATGAGAGGCCAGGCGAGGAGATGCGTGCCTCGATGTGAGTGATATTGAGTTGGCCACGTCCACCCAGTCACATGACCCCCAAGCCACACCTACCAACTAAGCCACACCCACAGAACTGGTTGTTAAAAAAATTGAATCCCACCCCTGGGCTGGACTAGAAGACCTCCAAGGTCCCTTCCACCTCAGTTATTCTGTAATATTAGTTGAAAGGGAAAGGAAGGGATTTCAGGAAGGGCTTTTCCTGTATCATCTAAATATCCACCTCCCCGCGTCCCTCTCAGCCAGTTTCCTGGACATCTTCCAGCTTCCTGGAAGCCGACCTCTTCCCTAGGATGCAAAGTGGATAAGGATCTTGGAAGGAAGGAAGGAAGGAAGGAAGGAAGGAAGGAAGGAAGGAAGGAAGGAAGGAAGGAAGGAAGGAAGGAAGGAAGGAAGGAAGGAAGGAAGGAGAGGCTGTTTGCTTTGACTGGGGTTTTCCTGATCGATGCCAGCTGTTTGCTGACTTCAGAGGAGCAACAGGGAGAGGTCAGGAAGTGTCTCCTTTGTTTGGGCTGTTGGGAGAAAAGTCCACCTGGGTTCAGTTCCACGTGGGAAGAAAGACACTGGAAACACGGAGGCTGCGTGGAAGGATGGTTTTTAAGGGTGGAACAAGACCCCATTGAGGTCCCGGGGCAAAAAAGAGCACATGGGTGAGAGAGGGAGAGAAATTGATAACCTCTGTTGGGCTTTGAACTTGGTTCCTGTTCCTGGGGCAAGAAATGTATCCTGATTGGTTGTCAGGCTCCCATGGGGCCATGGAGGGGTTAGCTTGGTTGAGTCTTGATGGGTGATGTACTCGTCCAAGGTGCCATGTGGTGAGATGGGTAGAGGGCTAATCCTATCATGTCCTGAGGACCATGTCTTAGTAGAGTAGAGTAGAGTAGAATTGAATAGAATATAGAATATAGAATAGAAAATAGAAAATAATAGAAAATAGAATATAGAATAGAATATAGAAATTAGAATAGGGTAGAATAGAATAGAAAATAGAATAGAATAGGTTATAGAAATTAGAATAGAATAGAATATAGAAATAAGAATAGAATAGTGTGGAGTGGAGTAGAATAGAATTGAAAATAGAAAATAGAATAGAATAGAATATAGAAATTAGAATAGACTAGAATATAGAAATAAGAATAAAACAGAGTAGAGTAGAGTAGAGTGGAATAGAATAGAATAATAGAATAGAATAGAATAGAATAGAATAGAATAGAATAGAATAGAATAGAATAGAATAGAAAATATGGAATGAAAGAATGGAATGGAATGGAATGGAATAGAATAGAATAGAATAGAATAGAATAGAATAGAATAGAATAGATGGAATGGAATGGAATGGAATGGAATGGAATGGAATGGAATAGAATAGAATAGAATAGAATAGAATAGAATAGAATAGAACAGAACAGAACAGAACAGAACAGAACAGAACAGAACAGAATAGAATAGAATAGAATAGAATAGAATAGAATGAAATAGGAATAGAATAGAATTCTTTATTGGCCAAGTGTGATTGGACACACAAGGAATTTGTCTTTGGTGCAAATGCTCTCAGTGTACATCAAAGAAAAGATTCATTCGTCAAGAGTCGAGAATCATCAGGTCCAACACTTAATGATAGTCATAGGGTATAATAAGCAATCAAATCATACTAGGAAACAGTCAATAAAAATCATTAGGATACAAGTGGCAAAGTTATAGTCATACAGTCACAAGTAGGAGGAGATGCATGAAAGGTAGGATGGGAGATTTAATAGTGATAGTAATGCAGACTTAGTAAAGAGTTGGACAGTGTTGAGAGGGAATTACTTGTTTAGAAGAGTGATGGCGTTTGGGAAAAAAACTCTCCTCGTGTCTAGTTGTTCTGGTGTGCAGTGCTCTATAGCATCGTTTTGAGGGAAGGAATTGAAACAGTTTATGTCCGGGATGTGACGGGTCTGTAGATACTTTCCCAGCCCTCTTTTTGACTCATGCAGTATGCAGGTCCTTATCATCCTTAATCCCACCACCCTGGAGCTGAAGGGGGAGGTGAAACATGTTTTAAAACATGTTTCTCCTTTTCTCATCCGGGAAAATATAATATTCTGCCTTTTTAATATTTCCTAGAATATTTCATTCTTCTAGGAGAGGGGTGGGTGCTAACTTTCTTAACGTCCATCTCGATCTTCTTCTTTGTCCTTTCCATTTAATTGTCATTGGATTGTGGTCTGTCCAAGTACTTGTTTCAATATTTATTTCTTGAATATTAGATATTAATTCTGTTGACATCCATATCATATCTATTCTGGACCATGGTAAATGTCTATTTGAGTAAAAGGTGTATTGTTTAGTTTTAGCATTTCTTTCTCTCCATGTATCTTTTAGATTTAATTCATCAACCATTTTAAAAAAGGATTTTGGGAGAGTCTTTCTGTGTTGCTTTGTTGTTGTTGCTGAATAGTCCAAGTTATTGTCTACAATTCCATTAAAATCTCCTATCATAACTATATTGGCATAGTCCAGTTCAATTATTTTCACATGTAATTTTTTATAAAATTCTTCTTGTTTATTATGATAAACAAGAAGGTGCTAACTTTCTTCCGGGGCAAAAGCTTTACCCCAAAGCAAAGGAGATCTTTTTCTCAGCTAAAGAAAATGTATCACAGTTAATTCTTTCTCTCTCTCTCTCTCTCTCTCTCTCTCTCTCCTCCCCATGCCAATCTGGCTACCTGGCAGGATTACTAGTTCCCGTCTTGTCTTCTCCTCTGGAACCAAAACACAGTAGAAAAGCCAAAATTATGATTTAGGGTCCGTTTAGGACCCATTTGGCCTGCAGCCGGGCAGAGTGTTGCTAGAAAGCTGCTATTTTGGGAAAGGCTCAAAGGCTGCCAGGATCCCCCACATGGGAAGGAAGGGGGAAGGGGGCTGTTTTCCTAAGGGCACATTTAAAATATTTTCAGAGCCTGTTTGGAACTGGTAGACAAAAGAAGCGGGGAAGAGTCAACTGTCTTGCTGCAATTTGATCAGCAACTCTAGGACTGCAAGTTAGGATTTTTTTATATCTTCAGAAAGCCCCCAAGACACACATTTATTTCTTTAAAAGTATTTTTATATGCACAGATATAGAGGCATAATATTGGTTGGGTTGGGGTTGGGATGGGTTGGCTTGGGATGGGCTGCATTGTGTTGAGTTGAGTTGAGCTGAGTGAGTTGAGTTGGGTTGCATTGTGTTGAGTTGAGAGAGTTGAGTTGAGTTGCTTTAGGCTGGACTGGGCTGGGCGCGTTGACTTGAGTTGCATTGAATTGAGTGAATTGGGTTGGGTTGAGATGGCTGCATTGTGTTGAGTTGAGCTGAGTTGAGTTGAGCTGAGTGAGTTGAGTTGGGTTGCATTGTGTTGAGTTGAGAGAGTTGAGTTGAGTTGCTTTAGGCTGGACTGGGCTGGGCGCGTTGACTTGAGTTGCATTGAATTGGGTTGGATTGAGATGGCTGCATTGTGTTGAGTTGATTTACATTGAGTTAAGAGTTGGGTTGCTTTGGGCTGTGCTGGGCTAGGGTATATACTGTTGAGCTGAATTGCATTGAATTGAGGGAATTGGGTTGGGCTGGGTTGCATTGTGTTGAATTGAATTGTATTGAGTTGAGTGAGTTGAGTTGGGCTGCTTTGGGTTAGATTGGGCTGGGCTGGACTAGGGTGCGTTGAGTTAAGTTGCACTGAGTTGAATTAGTGTGGGTTGGATGGGGCTGGATGGGGTGGGCTGCATTGTGTTGGGCTGTGGTGGTCTCTCATGAATGAAGACACTGAGGCAGTCGTCTTGAAGCCAAATCAGGATGAGAGCACAGGGCAAGCTCTGACACCCTCTTTTATTAGAAGCAATCTTTGTTAACGTTTGCAATTTTTTGTTAGTGTGTTGTTACAAACTCATTACATCACACAAAATACCATATGAGAATACAAAGCTGTAAAGTTTAATTTTGCTACAATTCTGGGTAAGAAGTGGCAACATTTCGACCTTGTCCTCGCCTCGTGTTACAAACAACTACCAGAAGGCCCGTTGTCCTTGCACGTGCACGAGGAAACAGATAGCAATTCCCACATCGGGCTGAATAACTTGAGTTGTGTTGAGTTGAGCTATATTGAGTTGAGTTGGGCTGGACTGAGATGAGTTGAGCTGAGCTGCATTGAGCTAAGTTGCATCAGGTTGAATTGATTTTGGTGCCATCCAAAATCAAAGCAACCTCCCACCCCACCACATTTTACCCGTCATGAGAAAAGACTGAAGAATTCAAATATGTTTAAAGAAACCCAACACAATAATGAGTATGCATCAACCCTTATGCAAGACCAAGAATGCATTGACATTCACCCAGGTTATCCATTTTCTGTATTCATCCAACACAGAGAACCATAAAATCACAAATGGACTAAATTGACACACCTCACCAAGCTGACTGTGTTATCGGAATACAACCACTAGCATGAGTGAGAATCATTGTCACTGTCATGCTGTCACTTAAATATGAGCCAGCAGTGTGCTGCAGCTCCCAATAAAAGTCAATGAGAGCCTAGGTTGCATTAACAGAGGGACAGAATCAAGATCAGGTGAAGTGTTAATACCAGAGGTGGAATTCAGCAGGTTCTGACCAGTTCTGGAGAACCGGTAGCAGAAACTTTGAGTAGTTTGGAGAACCGGCAAATACCATCTCCGACTGGAGATTTTGCAGTATCCTTCCCCTGCCACGCCCACCAAGCCACATCCACAGAATCGGTAGTAAAACAAATTGAATCCCACCACTGGTTAATACCACTTGGTAAGGCCACACTTGGAATACTGCATCCAGTTTGGGTCACATTACAAAAAAAGATGTTAAGACTCTGGAAAGAGTACAGAGAGAGCAACAAAGAGGATTTGGGGACTGGAATCAAAAACATACGAGGAAGGGTTGCAGGAATTGGGTATGTCTGGTTTAATGAAAAAAGGACTAGGGGAGACATGATAGCAGTGTTCCAATATCTCAGGGACTGCCCCAAAGAAGCGGGAGTCAAGCTATTCTTCAAAGCAGGGGTCGCCAACCTTTTGGACCTCAGGAAGCACTGAACTCATAATTTTAAATGCTGGGGACCACTAATATGAAATTTGACTGACAGTGTCTTGCTGACGTTGATGAGAGAGAGAGGGAGAGAGGGAGATCTGATCTAACCTCTCTCTCTCTCTCTCTCTCTCTCTCTCTCTCTCTCTCTCTCTCTCTCACACACACACACACACACACACACACACACACACACAAAACACACAGAGGCAAGGGTGGGATTCAAATTTCTTAACAACCAGTTCTGTGGGTGTGGTCTAATTTGTGGGTGTGGCTTGGTGATCATGTGACTAGCTGGGCATGGCTTGTATGTAAATATTAGAAATATATATGTCAATATTGAATTTTTTATTAAAAAAAGAGCAACTTTTACCCAAAATCAGGCAGTAGGCAGGCAGATTGAGTTGCTCACAGGATCACAGATTCCCTGAGAGATCTATCTATCTGCCATTGGCTAGCTCAGTCTGTCACATAAAATTTGCTTGCAAGCAAATTCATACAAATTAACTCACAACACACCATGTATGCAAATATTGATTTTTTTATATAAAAAGAGCACCTTTTACCTAAAATCAGGCAAAGCAGAAGGCAGATTGAGTTGCTCACAGAATCACAGATTCACTGAGAGATCTATCTTTCTGCCATCGGCTACCTGAGTCTGCACTGAATAATAGAAGCTTCAATCCTAAGGGAGGTTTGGCTGTGCTTAAAAGCAGAGCCAAAGATCTAGATTACTAGAAAGCAAGAAATCCAACGATTTCCTGCTTTCTAGCTAATCTAAACCTCCCGGAACAGCAGAACAGCTGATGGTCGGAAAAAGGAAAAATAGCAACTTAGCAGGCAAGTTTTCCGGGTAAGGAGTGAGTGGGCGGGGAGGGTTCCTGCAGGCCATGTGGGCGCCGCAGCCTTGTGTTCCCCTGCAGCCTGGATTAATTGCTTTGGGAGGGTGCTCTGGGGGTGATATTTCTCTGCGGCCCACCAACATTTTCTCATGGACCACCAGAGAGCTGTGGCCCACTGGTTGGCAATCACTGCTGTAAAGCCCCTGAGGGCAGGACAAGAAGCGATGGGTGGAAACTAATCAAGGAGAGAAGCAACCTGGAACTAAGGAGAAATTTCCACTGAATTAATCAGTGGAACGACTTGCCACCAGGAAGTTGTGGATTCATTCTCCTTCCGTGGAGGTTTTTAAGAAGAGACTGGGCAGCCCTTTGTCTGGAATGGTATAGGGTTTCCTGTCTGAACAGGGGGTTGGATTAGAAGACCTCTAAGGTCCCTTCCAACTCTTTGATTCTGTTATATGGAAAGGAAGAGATAGAGGGAGAGGGTGGAAAGGGGGAAGGAAAGGAGAAAGGGAAAGGAAAGAAGAAAGGGAAGAGAAAGAGGAAAGGGAAGAGAATGGGGAAGGAAAGGAAGAGAAAGGGAAAGAGAAGAGAAGAGAAGGAGAGAAAGGGAAGAGAATGGGGAAGGAAGGAAGAGAAGGAAAGAAAGAGAAGAGAAAGAGGAAAGGGAAGAGAATGGGGAAGGAAAGAAGAGAAAGGGAAAGAGAAGAGAAGAGAAGAGAAGAGAAGAGAAGGAAAGAGGAAAGGAAGAGAATGGGGAAGGAAAGGAAGAGAAAGGGAAAGAGAAGAGAAGAGAAGGAAAGAGGAAAGGAAGAGAATGGGGAAGGAAAGGAAGAGAAAGGGAAAGAGAAGAGAAGAGAAGAGAAGAGAAAGAGGAAAGGGAAGAGAATGGGGAACGAAAGGAAGAGAAAGGGGAAAAGAGAAGAGAAGAGAAAGAGGAAAGGGAAGAGAATGGGGGAAGGAAAGGAAGAGAAAGGGGAAAGAGAGAAGAGAAGAGAAAGGGAAAGGAAAGAGGTAGGAAGGAAAGATAGGAAAAGAAAGGGAAGGGAAAAGGGAAAGGAAAGAAGAAAGGGAAGAGAAAGAGGAAAGGGAAGAGAATGGGGGAAGGAAAGGAAGAGAAAGGGGAAAGAGAAGAGAAGAGAAAGGGGAAAGGAAAGAGGTAGGAAGGAAAGATAGGAAAAGAAAGGGAAGGGAAAAGGGAAAGGGAAGGGAGGGAGGGAGGAAGGAAAGATGGAAAGGAAAGTTACAATCTTTGTCTCTTTCCTAGGAGTGAAGAACTTTATCCATCAACCGTGCTTACACTCTCGTTCTCTAAGACGGGCATTTTCCCTGGTGGGAACCCTCCCATGTTTCAATCACTCCACAGTTTGGCATCTGCCATCCTCTCTCTCTCTCTCTCCACACCCCCCCCCCCTTGCTCCCTTTCCTTCCCCCAAGCCTACCCAACAAATCCAGCCCATGATTAATCTCCTCTTGAGTTCGCAATGCCAGCTTGCTCTCCAGGGTATGCTGGAGAGGGGGAAAAGGTCCCTGTACTCACAATCCGTTGCCAACCACAACACAACGTGAGCATGAGAGAGGGACACCAGGCTTGGGGGAGGGAAGGGGTGTGTGTGATCTCTCCTGCAGATCGTTCGAATGTCTCTATTTTTAAGGAAGGTCAGGAGATCCTGGCTTAACCCACAACATGCCTCTCCGGCTGGACCTGATGGCATGGGGATCACCTTTCTGCCTGGTATTTATTTTTTATTTTTTTTTAAAAAAATGAATATTATCCGTGGAAATCGCTAGCCTGAAAATTTGGACTTTGGGGGGGAGGGAAAGCTTTTATTTAACCCCTTCGATGATGCACGGTCTCCGAAATGCGAGCCCCCCCCCCCCACCTGGAATACTGCAACCAATTTTGGTTCACCGTGACGACAAAAAAGGATGTGGAGGCTTTGGAAGAAGGTTCAGCGAAGAGCAACGAAGAGGATCAAAGGCTAAAACCCACGAAGAAGGGCTGCAGGATTTGGGTCTGGCCAGTCTAGAAAAAAAGAAGGACTAGGGGAGACAGGAGAACAGTCTTCCAGTATTTGGGGGGGGCTGCCACAAAGAAGAGGGGGGGGTCAAACTATTCTCCAAAGCACCAGAAGGCAGGAGAAGAAACAACGGATGGAAACCGATTAAGGAGAGAAGCAACCAAGAATTAAGGAGAAACCTCCTAACAGTGAAGACGATTAACCAGTGGAACAGCCTGCCACCAGAAGTTGTGGGTGCTCCAATCCTGGAGGTTTTTAAGAAGAGACTGGTCAGCCACTTGTCTGAGATGGTATAAGTTCTCCTGCTTGGGCGAGACTAGATGACCTACAAGGTCCCTTCCAGCTTATTCTGTTCTGTTCTGTTTATTCTATTCTATTCTATTCTGTTCTGTTCTGTTCTGTTCTGTTCTGTTCTGTTCTGTTCTGTTCTGTTCTGTTCTGCTCTGCTCTGCTCTGCTCTGCTCTGCTCTGCTCTGCTCTACTCTACTCTACTCTATTTTCTATTCTATTCTATTCTATTCTATTCTGTTCTATTCTATTCTATTCTATTCTACTCTACTCTACTCTACTCTCTACTCTACTCTACTCTACTCTATTCTATTTTCTATTCTATTCTACTCTACTCTACTCTACTCTACTCTATTCCTATTCTGTTCTGTTCTGTTTTATTCTGTTCTATATTCTATTCAATTCTATTCCTATTCCATTCCAAATTTTCTATTCTATTCTATTCTATTCTATTCTATTCTATTCTGTTCTGTTCTGTTCTGTTCTGTTCTGTTCTGCTCTGCTCTGCTCTCCTCTACTCTACTCTACTCTATTCTATTCTATTCTATTCTATTCTATTCTATTCTATTCTATTCTATTCTATTCTATTCTATTCTACTCTACTCTACTCTACTCTACTCTATTCTATTTTCTATTCTACTCTACTCTACTCTACTCTACTCTATTCCTATTCTGTTCTGTTCTGTTCTGTTCTGTTTTATTCTGTTCTATATTCAATTCAATTCTATTCCTATTCCATTCCAAATTTTCTATTCTATTCTATTCTATTCTATTCTATTCTATTCTATTCTATTCTATTCTATTCTACTCTACTCTACTCTACTCTACTCTACTCTACTCTACTCTACTCTACTCTACTCTACTCTATTCTATTTTCTATTCTATTTTCTATTCTATTTTCTATTCTTTTCTATTTTCTATTCTATTTTCTATTCTGTTTTTCTATTCTGTTCTATTCTATTTGATATACAATTGAGCCCAACTCTTCTGTTGCTAAGCAAGACAGTTGTTAACTGAGTTTTTTCCCCATATTATGATCTTTCAGGCCACAGTTGAATCTCTGCAGTGGTTCATTTAGCCACACAGTTGCAAAGTGAATCTGGCTTCCCGGATCAATCAGAATAGAGTCGGAAGGGATATATGTGCAAACGGTTGGGGAAAGTTGCAGGGGTGGGCTTAAAAAAAAATTTAACAACTGGTTCTCTGCCTAGTTGCTGGGTGGGCGTGGCCTAGTTGGCCTCCTGCACCAGGGGGGAGGGGTGTTTTTGTCCTCTTGGGGCTCCAGAAGATTTCCTCAAGCCTCCAGGATGGCAAGAATGGCCTCCCCGGGCTCTGGAGACCCTGTGGAAGCCAGAAACAGGCCCATTTCTGGGCTTCCAGAACGTACAGGACGCCCATTGTTTGCCAGTGGAATTTTCTGACAGTGAGAACAATCAACCCATGGAACGGAAGTTGCCCTCGGAAGTTGTGGGAGCTTCATCCCTGGAGGCCTTCAAGAAGAGACTGGACTGCCCTCTGTCAGAAAATGGTGTAGGTTTCTCCTGCATGGGCGGGGGGTTGGACTAGATGACCTCCAAGGACCCTTCTAACTTCTAGGGAAGAGAAGGACCAGGGGAGACAGGAGAGCAGTCTTCCAATAGCTGAGGGGCTGCCCCAGAGAGGAGGAAGGAGTCAAGCTATTCTCCAAGGCACCTGAAGGCCAGAAAAGGAATAATGGATGGAAAATGAACAAGGAGAGAGATTCAACCTCCAAATAAGGAGAAACTTTCTGACAGTGAGAACCATTAACGGATGGAACAGAAGTTGCCCTTGGAAGTTGTGGGACCTTCATCCCTGGAGGCTTTCAAGAAGAGTC
This sequence comes from Notechis scutatus, assembly GCF_049901735.1. NCBI lineage: Eukaryota > Metazoa > Chordata > Lepidosauria > Squamata > Elapidae > Notechis > Notechis scutatus. The sequence continues at coordinate 4,227,250 of NC_142011.1, read as the reverse complement.
TGGATTGCCATCTGTCAGAAATGGGGTGGGGTCTCCTGCTTGGGACTAGATGACCTCCAAAGTCCCTTCCAATTCTGTTATTATTCTGTTATTTGGAAGTTGTGGGAGCTTCATCCCTGGAGGCTTTCAAGAAGAGACTGGACTGCCCTCGGTCAGAAATGGTGTAGGGTCTCCTGTGTGGGCAGGGGGTTGGACTAGATGACCTCCAAGGTCCCTTCCAACTCTATTATTATTCTGTTATTCGGAAGTTGTGGGAGCTTCATCCCTGGAGGCTTTCAAGAAGAGACTGGACTGCCTCGGTCAGAAATGGTGTAGGGTCTCCTGTGTGGGCAGGGGGGTTGGACTAGATGACCTCCAAGGTCCCTTCCAACTCTATTATTATTCTGTTATTCAGAAGTTGTGGGAGCTTCATCCCTGGAGGCTTTCAAGAAGAGACTGGACTGCCCTCGGTCAGAAATGGTGTAGGGTCTCCTGTGTGGGCAGGGGGTTGGACTAGATGACCTCCAAGGTCCCTTCCAACTCTATTATTATTCTGTTGTTCGGAAGTTGTGGGAGCTTCATCCCTGGAGGCTTTCAAGAAGAGACTGGACTGCCCTCTGTCAGAAATGGTGTAGGGTCTCCTGTGTGGGCAGGGGGGTTGGACTAGATGACCTCCAAGGTCCCTTCCAACTCTATTATTATTCTGTTGTTCGGAAGTTGTGGGAGCTTCATCCCTGGAGGCTTTCAAGAAGAGACTGGACTGCCCTCTCTCAGAAATGGTGTAGGGTCTCCTGTGTGGGCAGGGGGTTGGATTAGATGACCTCCAAGGTCCCTTCCAACTCTATTATTATTCTGTTATTTGGAAGTTGTGGGAGCTTCATCCCTGGAGGCTTTCAAGAAGAGACTGGACTGCCCACTGTCAGAAATGGTGTAGGGTCTCCTGTGTGGGCAGGGGGTTGGACTAGATGACCTCCAAGGCCCCTTCCAACTCTATTATTATTCTGTTATTCGGAAGTTGTGGCGGCTTCATCCCTGGAGGCTTTCAAGAAGAGACTGGACTGCCCTCTCTCAGAAATGGTGTAGGGCAGTGGTGGCTAACCTTTTTGGCATCGAGCACCCAAATAGGAGCGTGCGCGCACCACTTCAACATGGGCATGCAGGACCGGCCACCTGATCTTCCAGGTTCCAGGTGCATGCATGAAGACCAGCTGACTTGCCCTGCGCATGCACTCCGGGAAGCTTCTCTTCCGGTTTCCGGTGCTCCTATGCGTGCAAAGACGAGCTGGCTGCCAAGCATGTGTGCACTGAACCTGGAAGAGCAATGGGTGACAGCTGGCGTGCCAGAGACATGGCTCTGCATGCCACTTCCGCTATGTGTGGAATAGGTCTGCCATCACGGGTATAGGATCTCCTGCTTGGGCGGGGGTCTGGGGTTGGACTAGATGACCTGGAACAGGTCTGCCATCACGGATATAGGATCTCCTGCTCGGGCGGGGTGTGTGGGGTTGGACTAGATGACCCACAAGGTCCCTTCCAAGTCTGTTATTCTAACTTGGGGGAGGAGAGGAAAGGGATGGCAAAAATGCCTTCAGGCCGTTCCCCCAGGGATATAAAAAGTCAGCTCAGGGTGAATGTTCTCGAAAATGTCTGTTTATTTTTTCCCATAGCCTTTTCGGAAAAGCCATGAGGCTGATCCCAGCCGGACCAAGGGGGTGTGACCCCCATCCTTCCCAAGACATTTCACCTCTGGGCTGGTTGGAAATAGGGATGGAGGCTGGTTGCCAAGTCTCAGTGTTCAACCTCAACCTTCAACCTTCCCACTTCCTCCTCCAGAGGATCTGTTGGAGAGAGAAAAAAAACCAGATATCCAAAAGGCCGGACAGAAAGAACTAAAATTATTTTTTTTCCCCTGGGTTGGATTGCACTGCCATCTCCTGGAGAGAGAGAGAGAGAGAGAGAGAGAGAGAGAAAGAGAAAGAGAGGAGGGGGGAGAGAAAGAGAGATGGAGGGAGGGAGGGAGGGAGGGAGAGAGAGCCGGGAGGGAGGAGGGAGGGAGGGAGAGAAAGAGAGAGAGGGAGGGAGAGAGAGAAAGAGAGGGAGAGAAAGAGAGATGGAGGGAGGGAGAGAGAAAGAGGGAGGGAGAGAGAGAAAGAGATGGAGGGAGGGAGAGAAAGAGATTGAGGGAGGGAGGGAGAGAAAGACAGAGGGAGAGAGAAAGAGAGATGGAGGGAGGGAGGGAGAGAGAGGGAGGGAGGGGGGAGGGGGAGGGAGGAGGGAGGGGGAGAGAAAGAGAGGGAGGGAGGGAGGGAGAGAAAGAGAGAGGGAGGGAGAAAGAGAAAGAGATTGAGGGAGGGAGAGAGAGAAAGAGAGGGAGAGAAAGAGAGATGGAGGGAGGGAGAGAGAAAGAGGGAGGGAGGGAGAGAGAGAAAGAGATTGAGGGAGGGAGGGAGAGAAAGAGATGGAGGGAGGGAGAGAGAGAAAGAGAGAGGGAGGGAGGGAGAGAGAGAAAGAGGGAGGGAGGAAGAAAGAAAGAGATTGGGGAGGGAGGGAGAGAAAGAAAGAGGGAGGGAGGGAGAGAGAAAGAGAGAGGGAGAGAGAGAAGAGAGAGGGAGGGAGGGGAGAGAGAAAGAGAGAGGGAGGGAGAGAGAGAGAGATTGAGAGAGAGGACTGGGAACACAGGCAGTGCTCGAACTTACGACCAGCATGAAGCACTTCTTGCTCAGCGTCATGGTCCCATCGGAACCTGAATCTGTCAAGGAGGATGAGCCAGAGCTGGGGCCTCGTTGGCTCCGGAGGAACGTGGGAAGGAGCAGGATGGGGCAGTCCCAAGTCCCTTGGGCCTGGGACGGCTTGCCAGCAGGGAAGAACAGGGGCAGGACGACCGAGAGAGGCGGGAAGAGAGGGGCGGGCAGTGGAGATGAGGAGCGACGGAGCCCAGGCGACGAGCAAGGACCGCTCCCTCCTGAACCCCGAGCACGGAGAATGAAGAGGAGGCAGGAGCAGCACAGTCCGACCTGACTCTACTCAGGAGGAGAGGGCCCCACCCCTCTTCCCAAGGCACACCTGGCGACACCTGGAGTTGCCGACACCTGGAGTTCGCTGGACTTCTTGCCTTCTTGATGCCTCTACTGTGTTTGCCCCCAAAATAAGACCCTGCCTTATATTGTTTTTTGCCACCCAAAAAAGCCACCAGGTCTTACTTTTGGGGACGTCAGTGGATGACGTCCCCAAAATTAAGACCTGGTGCTCTCAGAGGCCTCCAGGAACTTCTTCTGCAACCGGCAAGGCTTTCCTGAAGGCCTCTGCAGGCGATAAGAGAGCTCAGGATCGATCCAGAGCTTTGTTCTCAGCTCCAGAGACCTTCAGGAAAACCTGGCCAGCCTTGCCAGCTGCAGAAGAAATGGGCCGGCAAGGCAGGTGTCAAGGTGTCCAAGCCCTGGCTACACCTGCCCAAAGGTAAGTAGTAGGGCAGCTCCCAACCCCACCCTAGCTTCATTTTTACCTGTCCACTCTGGAGCGGGGTGGGATCTCAATTAGGGCTTATTTTTTGGGGGGGTAGGGCTTATATTGGGCACATGTGTAAAAACTCAAGCTAGGACTTAACTTTCAGGGTAGGTCGTATTTTTAGGAAAACAGGGTAGTTCCTTTGCTTCGTGGACTCGTTGACTTGTCCCTCTGGGCTTCTTACCTTGCAGCCTTTTTGCTAACAGCATTTTGCTGGACTACTCGCAGTCAGAGGCTGCTGGAGTGGTGTGTGTGCATGTGTGTGTGGGTGGTGGGGGAGAGGGAAAGAGAGAGCACTTTGCTCCAGGACCTGCCCTAAACGTGGGAGTGTTTAGGGGAAAGTTGGAGCAACAAAGGGGAGTTTGAACTATCAGCTGGCTGTGTTGCCTCCCTGCCTTGCCACCAGTGGCGGGATTCAAATTTTTTTACTACCAGTTCAGTGGGCATGGCTTGGTGGGCGTGTCTTGCTTGGTGGGCGTGTCTGGCTTAGCTTGGTGGGCGTGGCGTGGCTTGGTGGGCGTGTCTTGGCTTGGTGGGCGTGTCTTGGCTTGGTGGACATGTCCTTGTTCAGTTTCCATCCATTATTCCTTGTCTGGCCTTCGGATGCCTTGGAAAATAGCTTGACCCCTTCTTCCTCTCTAGTAAGTGTTGTACGTTCTGATTCTTGACTCTTGATGAATGTCTCTTTTCTTTGATGTACACTGAGAGCATTTGCACCAAGACAAATTCCTTGTGTGTCCAATCATACTTGGCCAATAAAGAATTCTATTCTATCTATCCATCTATCCATCTATCCATCTATCCATCTATCCATCCATCCATCTATCCATCCATCCATCTAACCATCCATCCACCACCCACCCACCCACCTATCTATCTATGGCAGCCCCTCAAATATTGGAAGATGCTCTCCTGTCTCCCCTGGTCCTTCTCTTCCCTAGACTAGCCAGGCCCAGTTCCTGCAACCGTTCGTTGTATGTTTTAGTCTCCAATCATCCCCTCATCATCCTGGTTGCTCTTCTCTGTACTTTTTCTAGAGTCTCAGCATCTTTTTTATAATGTGGTGACCAAAACTGGATGCAGTACTCTAGGTGTGGCCTTACTAAGGCTTTATAGAGTGGTATTAGTACCTCCCTTGCTCTTGATTGTATCCCTCTGTTAATGAAATTTAGGATTGTATAGGAAGGAAGGAAGGAAGGAAGGAAGGAAGGAAGGAAGGAAGGAGGGAGGGAGGGAGGGAGGGAGGGAGGGAGGGAGGAAGGAAGGAAGGAAGGAAGGAAGGAAGGAAGGAAGGAAGGAAGGAGAGAGAAGGAGGGAGGGAGGGAGGAAGGAAGGAGAGAGAAGGAGGGAGGGAGGGAGGAAGGAAGGAAGGAGAGAGAAGGAGGGAGGGAGGGAGGGAGGAAGGAAGGAGAGAGAAGGAGGGAGGGAGGGAGGGAGGGAGGGGGAGGAAGGAAGGAAGGAAGGAAGGAAGGAAGGAAGGAAGGAAGGAAGGAAGGAAGGAGCCCTCTCTAAGCGGTTTACAGAGTCAGCCTCTTGCCCCCAACAATTTGGGTTCTCTTTTTACCCACCTTGGAGGAATGGAAGGCTGAGTCAACCTTAGGAAGGAAGGAAGGAAGGAAGGAAGGAAGGAAGGAAGGAAGGAAGGAAGGAAGGAAGGAAGGAAGGAAGGAGGGAGGGAGGGAGGGAGGGAGGGAGGGAGGGAGGGAGGAAGGAAGGAAGGAAGGAAGGAAGGAAGGAAGGAAGGAAGGAAGGAAGGAAGGAAGGAAGGATGGATTGTGGGGTCCTTGATGCTCTGTGAACTTGGTGGTTTTCTTAGACATTTCAAGACCCAACTAGGTAACATCGTCAGTGTTTGAAAGGAGTGGTGTTTGCAGAATGATGGAGGAGGAGAAGGAGAAGGAGGAGGAGGAGGAGGAGGAGGAGGAGGAGGAGGAGGAGGAGGAGGAGGAGGACAAGGATGATTGTGGGATCCTTGGTGCTCTATGAACGTGCTATGAATGCACACAAGACAAAGAATGAGGTTTTTCAACACGTCTTTATTGAATACTGAACACACCCAACCGTTGTCCTGCTTTTCAACAGAGTACCAAAAAAACAAATACACAACGTTTTACTCCTTCCTTACTCCTTCGCACCTTCTAATTCAGCTGGGGGCATCAGATGGTGTTGTTTTTTTTGTACTGGCTGGGGAGGATGGGTTCTGTAATCCCAATATAGGCGGATTTTGGGAAGGCAAACTTTAAAGACAGATTACTAAATGCAAGAACTGATGACAAAAGGACTGTGTTTGTCGACTCTCTGGTGCCTCCCCATGGCAATTTATTAAAAAGTCTACAGGGAAAAAAAAACAGTTTTTTTCCCCCCCCACCCCCCCAGCTAAATTTTCTGCTAAAAAAATCAAAGCAGAATAAAAGATCGGATGCAGTCCGGGACCTCGAGGGTTATGTACAATGTTTCGTTTTAACGAAAGTCCCCCCCCCCAATATATATATTTTAAAAAGATATGATTTTTTTTAAATATGTTGCCATTCTAGAAATAAATTCTCTATAATATATATAAAATCTATTTATTTATAGAAATAAGAACCTGTCGCTCGGTCTTTCATCCCAAAATACAGAAACCCTATCGGAAATCCGCAGCTGTGTCATGCCCCTGTTGGAATCGGATTCTGAGGGGGAGGTCGAGCAGCGACGGGGAGTGGGAGTGTGGCTCCGGTGGCCGTAGAGAAAAGTGGGGAAAGGCAAAGGCTGGTTGGGCATTCAGAGGAAGACCCAGGCCCACCCCCTCTTCATCCTAGAGCACACAGGAACAGATAAGGGAGCAACATGGCTTACGGGGGAGGAAAAGGCCCTGATTCCCTTCATTAGCTGCAGCTGGGAAAACAGGATATAAAGGGCATTTTCACACAGCACTTTGCTGGAAGCAAAGCGTCCATTACCTTTGTTTGTCAAGTCTTACCTGGGTTCCGGCATCCTCCCAACTGTACGCGTCTCATTATCTTTTGAAGTCTGCAATTCCTTATCCTGCCCTGTCTCATTAATGGCTGCAGCTTTGTGGTTTGTGTTTTATAATTTATATGTACTTTGGGTTCCGGGGGAATTTCTTCCCTTTAAAAACTGTTCTTGGGAGAGTTTTTTTTCTCCAGCCGAGGATAACTGGACATTGGGGGGCCAAATTGGAGGCATTAAAGGGACTTTACCCACTTTTGTGACTTTGTTGCTTTTGTGCCACGCCCCTTTGGGTCATCACAAGCTTGATGGAGGAGGGGGAATGTAGATTTACATTTTTTTAGTAAATACCTGCAGACATACCCTCTCAGCACAATTGTTTTGATGAGAATAATTTGAACCGAAAATCTGCAAGAATTCTACCCAACAAAGCATTAGTCTAACTCCAGAGGGGCAGTCCTCGACTTGTAACCAAAACGGGGAGCCGAATTTCCATCGCTAAACAAGGTGGTGGTTTAAGTAATTCATGCTGAATTTCACAATCCCTTTCTGCCGTGGTTGTTGAGCGAATCACACGGTCCTTAAGCGAATCTGGCTTTTCCCCACTGACTTCGCTTGTGTCAGAAAGTTCACAAATGGTGACACATTTGTGCTGCTTGCCAAGTGCTGAAATTGTGACCATTTCATGCTGAGGATGCTTAATGGTCATAACTGCGAGGACCAGTCAAAGGAATATTTTTTTCCCCGCTCTCATCGCCGTTGTGACTTTGGATGGTCAGTAAACCCATGGTTGTAAGTCAAGGATTGGCTGTGCAACCCTCACAGCCATGGGTTCATTTCTAAATTTAGCATTTTGGAACACTAGATAATAACAGATCATCAGAGTTGGAAGGGACCTTGTAGGTCATCTAGTCCAACCCCCACCCCAGCAGGAGACCCTACCCCATTTCTGACAAAGGGTAGTCCAATCTCTTCTTGGAAGTTTCCAGGGATGAAGCTCCCACAACTTCTGTTCCATGGGTTGATTGTTCTCACTGTCAGAAAAATTTATCCTTATTTCCAGGTTGAATCTCTCCTTGATAACAGAATAACAGAATTGGAAGGGACTTTGGAGGTCATCTAGTCCAACCCCCTGCCCAAGCAGGAGACCCTACACCATTTCTGACAGATGGGAGTCCAGTCTCCTCTTGAAAGCCACCAGGGATGAAGCTCCCACAACTTCCGAAGGCAACTTCTGTTCCATCCGTTAATTGTCCTCCCTGTCAGAAAGTTTCTCCTTATTTCCAGGTTGAATCTCTCCTTGTTCAGTTTCCATCCATTATTATTCCTTGTCTGGCCTTCAAAGGTGCTTTGGAAAATAGATTGACCCCTTCCTTTCTGTGGCAGCCCCTGAAATATTGGAACACTAAAGATTAAAACTCTGCAAATGTAAATACAAAGGGTTATATTTGAGTCCTTTGGCACACATGCAGCCTCCCGCACGCCCCCAACTTTTCCTGTTTTGTCCTAGTGTTTCTTGCACCAACATGTTAAAAGCAGTGCACAAATACATCCGTGCCAAAAGGTTGGGGAAAGTTGTACACTTGAAAGATAAAACAACAGAATGACAGAGCTGCAAGGGACCTTGGAGGTCTTCTAGCCTGACCCCCTGCTCAAGCATGGGGTCTCCCATTTCAGACAAGTGTTTGTCCAATCTCTTCTTGAAAAACCTCCATTAATGGAGCACCCACAACAAGCAGTTCCACTGGTTAATTGTCCTCACTGTGAGGAAGTTTCTCCATAATTCCTGGTTGCTTCTCTTCTTCAATTAGTTTCCACCCGTTGCTTCTTGTCCTGCATTCAGGGGCTTTGGAAAATAAATTTATCCCCTCCTCTTTGGGGTAGCCCTTCAAATACTGGACTACTGGTATCATGTCACCTCCCCTTGTCCTTCTTTTCTCTAGACTAGCCATACCCAATTCCTGCAACCATTTTTCATGTGTTGCAGCCTCCACGAACCTGGGATGGCTTGAAAACTATTGAATGGTTATAGTTAGGCTTGAGCTGGTGGCATGCTACGTTGCTCCAAGCGTTTCGTTCTCCACTTTAAGGCTGGACCAAGATGGCCCATCCTCACTGTGGACAATTTCCACTTTTGCTGGAGGAACACGGACAAAGATCTGGTTGATGGGAAACGCAGCGTTGTCATTAAAGCAGAAAGGATCAACACGTTTGACCGACAAGGATGGGCAGACAGTCCAGCTGAAGTCAGAAACTATAGCTGGGGTTCTAGAAAAGTAAATGATTCTGCTTATTTTTCTGGAGGTGATAGAACACTGTAGGCCTGTCTGCTGGAAGTGTTTTTTTTTTTCTAAGCTGATCCTACGAATTTGTCAATTAAAATAAGCCCAATCCTCAGCAGTTCAGTTTTCTTCAACAGGGAACCAATTTCTGAATTTTTTTTCCCTGCTGAGTTGTCCTTGTCCGAAGTCTCGTTTGCGTCTAGGGATGGTGGCAGAGTTTGCTTTGCTTCTATCTTGGGAAGAAAACATGGTTTGTCTTCTCCATGGGGAAACGTAGGTTGGTTGCCCCTGACCACAATCATCTCAACTTCTTGGGTGTGAGAGAAATGGGGACCACACATCTAAATCCCAGTTTGGTTCTTCCTTAGTCTTAAACTCATGTTCGTTGGACAATCGATTGTGTTCCTAGAATGAGTAACGCTGAGAAAGATTCAGGAAAACCCTTCTAAGGGGTAGTGGGTGGAGGAAGAACCAGGAGAAAGCCAGATGAGATCTTGCGTTCCCTCCAGAACTCCATCTCTTGGGGTCGTTAGATAGGACTCGGTGTGGTCTTCAGCTCTTCCGAATGGTCCATCACCCACCTCTTCCATAGCAGGTCGAACAGCAAGAGTTAGTCCCTTCTCATTTGGGTTCTTGGATGGTTTCCTCCAACGTTACGGTTCTGGTTTTCGTAAAATCAAAGGTGCTGAGATGGAGAGGTGAAAGGTAGGGAGACGACGCTCCAGACATCAATATGGTTAGAGAGGGCATGGACTCCACCTTCCATCTTCTGTTGTCTAACCACACTGGAGAGAAGGTCAAGAGGCAACCATCGTGGTGGAGAAACGTGAAGGACAAACCGAGGAACTGAAGAGCAGGAACTTTGAAAGGCAGAAAAAAGAAGAGAGAGAAACCATCCTATTTGTTTTTAATTTGGCCAGTGATGGAGCTCCTTGATGGACTTCGTTGGGTGCTGTTCACCACCTCCGGGGCAAACCCACTCGCTCCGATGCTCCTTAGGCAACCTTAAATGCATCTATTTTCTTCTTCCTCCTCTGCTGCCTTCCTTTCTTGTTCCTCTTCACGTTTTCATTCTTCTCTGCAAGACAACAAACAAAAGACGCGCGGAGTCAGGCTACTTCCTTACTGAAGCGTGAAATCTTTGGCCAGGGCAGCCCCGTTTGCTATTAACGAGCAAAACATTTTCTCCCTCTGCCAAAAAGAACCCCCCCACACACACATCTGGTTTTCAACTCTCTTTTCAACACCAGCCGACTGGTTGGTTGGTTTTTGTTGTTGTTGTTGTTTTGTTCCAGAATATTGTCAGGGGAGGGACTGAGAGGAGATGAAAGTTTGCTCCACTTTAGAAAATTTTGCAAAACCAGCTTGATGGCTTCTGAAATTTTATGTCTATCATCTCCCTCTCTCTCTCCCTAGTCTAAGTGCTTTTGCTATTTATTTATGTCTTATCTCTCTGTCTCTCTATCTATCTTCTATCTGTTCTGTCTGTCTGTGTCTGTTTGTCTAGATAGATGATAGATAGATAGATGATAGATGATAGATAGATAGATAGATAGATAGATAGATAGATAGATAATAGGTAGGTAGGTAAATAGATGATAGGTAGATAGGTGGGTAGGTAGATAGATAGATAGATAGATAGATAGATAGATAGATAGATAGATAGATAGATAGATAGAGATAGGTAGGTAGGTAAATAGATGATAGGTAGGTAGGTGGGTAGGTAGATAGATAGATAGATGATAGATAGATGGATGATAGGTAGGTAGGTAGATAGATAGATATAGATGGATGGATGGATGGATGGATGGATGGATGGATGGATAGATAGATAGATAGATAGATAGATAGATAGATAGATGGATAGATAGATAGATAGGTAATAGGTAGGTAGGTAGGTAGATAGATAGATAATAGGTAGGTAGGTAAATAGATGATAGGTAGGTAGGTGGGTAGGTAGATAGATAGATAGATGATAGATGGATGATAGGTAGGTAGGTAGGTAGATAGATAATAGATAGGTAGGTAGGTAGATAAGTAGGTAAGTAGGTAGGTAGGTAAATAGATGATAGGTAGGTAGGTAGGTAGGTAGATAGATAGATAGATAGATAGATGATAGATAGATGGATGATAGGTACGTACGTAGGTAGGTAGGTAGGTAGATAGATAGATAATAGATAGGTAGGTAGGTAGATAAGTAGGTAAGTAGGTAGGTAGGTAAATAGATGATAGGTAGGTAGGTAGGTAGGTAGATAGATAGATAGATAGATAGATAGATAGATAGATAGATAGATAGATAGATATCATCTATATCTCTCCATCCATCCATCCACTCACCCATCCATCCAAGTTGACTTGGCCTTTCCTCCTTTCGAGGTGGGTAAAATGAGGACCCAGATGGTTGGGGACAAGAGGCTGACTCTGTAAACTGCTTACAGATGACTGGAAAGCACTATGAAGCGGTATATAAGTCTAAGTGCTAATGCTATTTATTTATCTATGTCTTACCTCTCTATCTATCATTCAGTCTCTCACTGTTTCTCTCTCTCTCTCTCTCTCTCTCTCTCCCTCCCCATGTCTGTCTGTCTAGTATTTCTGCCTCTCTGTCTTTCTGTCACTCACTCACTCACTCACTCACTCACTCACTCTATCTATCTATCATCTATCATCTTATCTATCTGTCTGTCTGTCTGTCTGTCTGAATGCAGCATGGCAGGCTAACTCTGCCCACTGCCAGGAAATTTGATCCTGACTCAGCCTTCTGTCCTTCCGAGGTGGGTAAAATGAGGACCCAGATGGTTCGGGGCAAGAGGCTGACTCTGTAAACTGCTTAGAGTGGGGCTGTGAAGTACTGTGAAGTGGTCTATAAGTCTAAGTGCTACTACTAAGTGCTAACAAAGGTGGTAAAATGGGCCAAACCTGACTTCATAAATGTCTCACTTGGCCACAGGGATTTTGAGCTCAGTTGTGGTCATAAGGCGAGGACTAGGCTGTCGGGTTAGCTTACCTGGCTAGATTTCCAGTCTGGTCTTACCTGGTAAGGCTGTGGAGACCATAGGATCTTTTGTTAAGGACAACCTAGGGTGGGATTCTACCAGTTCACACCGGTTCTACAGAACCGGTTGTTATGATTCTGCCCAGTTCGGAGAAGCGGCAAATCAAGGCCCTGGCTGGCCCCACCTCTCCCCTCCCAGTCAGTCCTTATTGCACATGTGCAACATTGCACGCATGCTCAACATCACTGACTGCGTTCTTCCCCACCCAGTCATGCCTTAAGGTACTAAGGTGCTGCATACCCCTCTTATGCGCTAGTTTTTACTTTCCTAAGCCCCAGGGAAGGCTTTTGGGAGCAAAAATGCCGCCCGAGAAGCTTCCCTGAGGCCCAGAAGGCCCCCCCCAAAATGGAGGGGGTGCTGCAAAAAATGCCACGCCTACCCAGTCACATGGGCACACCCACCTAGCCGTGCCACCTAGCCACGCCCACAGTTGTTACAAAATGTGAATCCCACCCCTGAGTGGCCCGGCATTCAAATCTTACCTCCGGGACAATGTCTCTTCATCCGACAATTCCGGGACTCGGACAGCTCTGGACAGAGAGCCGCCTCATCTTTCTCGCTCCAGAGTGTCTCCCGAACTCGGCTCTCTGAGCCCCATTTGTACCCACACATCCGCCCTTGCTTGGTGCAGGGGCTCCAACTGCTCCAGGGGGCTGCCTCGCAGTTTTCTGGGGGTGGGGGAGAGAGGGAGAGATGGAAGAGAGTAGTGAGACTCAACGAGGACTAGAATCTTGTCAGTTGCCATGCTGTGGGGTCCTTGGTGCTCTCTGAGCTTGGTTGTTTTCTTGCAGATGTTTCATGAGGTAGGGTTTCCTGCCTAGGCAAGGGGGTTGGACTAGAACAGGGGTCGCCAACCTTTTGGACCTCAGGGACCACCAAACTCATCATTTTAAGTCCCGTAGACCAGAGACCCTGGGAAAACCCCCCAAAAAGTCTGCAGGAAAATCCCCCACCCTGTTTTCCTACCAATCGATCATTCTTTATTTGGGGTCACCGGATACCGTCTCCAGCTCCGTTCTCAGGGGGAGAGAGAAAGAGAGGGAGAGACTTTTGGCTTCATGCAAGGAAAACAGCAGAAGCTGCAGAAGTCTTTCTTTCTCTCCCCCCAAACTCCGCCAGAAATGAGTCTTTACCGGTGCAGCCTCTTGGAGCAGGAGGCCTTGCAGGGTCCCAAAGGCTCATTTCTGGCGGAGTTTGGGGGAGAGAAAGAAAGACTTTGGCTGCTTTCCTTGCGTGCAGCCAAAAGCAGAAGGAGAAAGAAGCGGAAAGAAGCAGCCCGGTGGCCAGGCCAGGTGAGTAGTGCAAGTTTCCCCCCTCCACCCTTTCCCTCCACCCCTTACTACCTCATGTTGTTCGCAGTGCAAACCACGCAAGCCTTGTGTTCCCACTCAGCCTGGATTAATTGCTTTGGGGGTGACATTTCTCTGCAGACCACCAAAATTTTCTCACAGACCACCATTGGTCCCCGGCCCACTGGTTGGCGACCACTGGACTAGTTGACCTCCAGGATCCCTTCCAACTCTGTTTATTCTATTCTATTCTATTCTATTCTATTCTATTCTATTCTATTCTATTCTATTCTATTCTATTCTACTCTGTTCTATTCTTATTTCTATATTCTAGTCTATTCTAATTTCTATATTCTATTCTATTCTATTTTCTATTCTATTCTATTCTATTCTACTCCACTCTATTCTATTCTTATTTCTATATTCTATTCTATTCTAATTTCTATAACCTATTCTATTCTATTTTCTTTTCTATTCTACTCTATTCTAATTTCTATATTCTATTCTATTCTATTCTATTCTATTCTATTCTATTCTATTCTATTCTATTCTATTCTATTTTCTATTCTATTTTCTATTCTATTTTCTATTCTATTCTATTCTATTCTATTCTATTCTATTCTACTCCTATTCCTATTCCCTATTCTATTCTATTCTATTCTATTCTATTCTATTCTATTCTATTCTATTCTATTCCATTCCATTCCATTCCATTCCATTCCATTCCAATAAAACAAATTTAGCAGGTTATGACCAAAATAGGGAACATCATCAGGGCTAGAAGGGAGAGGGATTTGTGGAGAGAGGGAGGAGGACTGTGGATTCCTGGTGCTTTCTAAGCTGGGTCGTTTTCTTACCGACATTTCATGACCCAACTAGGTGACCCAACTACATCATCGTCTGTGTTTGAAAGGAATGGTGTTTGCAGAATGAAATTTAAGGAAGAGAAGAGGGGGAGGAGGAGAGAAAGAGGAGGAGGAGGAGGAGTGTAGGGGCCTTGGTACTGTCTGAGTTTGATGGTTTTCTTGCAGATGTTTCATGACCATACTAGGGAACATTATCAGTGCTAGTAGGGAGTGGGGCTCTTGGAGAGGAGGAGGAGAAAGAGGGAGAAGGGAGGAGGAAGGAGGAAGGAAGACGACTGTGGATTCTTGGTGCACTCTGAGCTTGCGTGTTTTCTTTCAGACATTTCTTTACCCAAACTAGGTAACATCATCAATGCTAGAAGGGAGTGGGGTGTGAGGAGGAGGAGGAGGAGGAGGAGGAGGAGGAGGAGGAGGAGCAGCAGGAAGAGAAGGAGGAGGAGGAGGAGGAGGAGGAGGAGGAGGAGGAGGAGGAGGAGGAGGAGGAGGAGGAGGAAGAGGAAGAGGAGGAGGAGGAGGAGGAGGAGGACAATGACTGTGGGGTCCTTAGTGCTCTCTGAGCTTGGTGGTCTACTTGCTGACATTTCATTACCAAACTAGGTAACACGAGTCATGAAACATCTGCAAGAAAACCGCCAATCTCAGAGAGCACCGAGGACCCCACAGTTCGATTCCGAGCCCCCGATATTCTCTTCTACCAATTGCCAAGCTCCTTGTCCATCTAGCCCAGCTCTGAGTTGATCCCGGGTGGTAGTGAGTCCCTAGGTGGGCACAGGACGCAAGCCAAGCCCTCTCTGGACCTCAGTTCAGCTCGTGGCACAGTCCATTCGACGTTGCTTTTGCACCCGATTGTTCAGAATCCTCCCTCCAGGATGCGGTGGGGGAAGAAAGGTGGGGGGTCGGGGGTGCTACTCCCTCCTGCAGCTTGGCCTTACCTTGGCATTCCCGGGTGCTGTGCCAGGCCATGGTGTCAGGAGGACAGGTGCTTAAGCATTTCCCTTTGTGCAGGTAGAAGCGCTCTTGGCATCTCATGCAAAAGTCTTTGCTGAAACAGCTCTCGCAGTTGGGCGACCGGCATTCTAAGAACGGAGAGGTTCCGTGTTAAGAAAAAGCCACCTTTAAACTCAGTCTGATTCCTGGCATGCCCATACGGCTAGTCCTCAGCTTACGACCGTAATGGAGTCTGTCTCTCAGAGAGAGCCAGTTTGGTCTAGTCCAGGGGTAGGATTCAGCCGGTTTGGCCCGGTTCATGAGAACCGGATATTAAAATTTACAATGTGGTTCGCCAAAATGGTAGCTGAACTGACTGGCTGGCTACGTCCAACCTGCCTCTCCCCTCCCCTCCCAGGAGTCTCCACGCGGCCCATTTTATTTATTTATTTATTTATTTGATTTGCCAATTGTTTACAAGATAATAAGTATAAGTGTATACATAGTTGTGAATACATGAAATGGGTACATATAAGAAAAATAAAAAGAATAAGAGAAACAATAGGACAGGGACGGTAGGCACGTTGGTGCGCTTATGCACGCCCCCTACAGGCCTCTTAGGAAAGGGGTGAGGTCAATAGTAGACAGTCTAAGGTTAAAGTTTTTGGGGTTTGAGGAAGAGACTACAGAGTCGGGTAGAGTATTCCAGACATTGACCCCTCTGTTGCTGAAGTCGTATTTCCTGCAATCAAGTTTGGTGCGGTTTACTTTGAGTTTGTATCTATTGTGTGCTCTTGTGTTGTTATGGTTGAAGCTGAAGTATTCATTGACGGGTAGGACATTGCAATGTATGATTTTATATACCATACTTAGATCAGACCGAAGACGGCGTAGTTCAAGGTTTTCTAGTTCTAGAATTTCAAGTCTGGTGGCATAAGGTATTCTACAACGAGTAGAGGAGTGGAGAACTCTTCTTGTGAAATATTTCTGGACTTTCTCAATTGTGCTAATATCAGATACGTAATGAGGGTTCCAGACTGATGAACTGTATTCGAGTATTGGTCTAGCAAATGTTTTGTATGCTCTGGTTAGTAGTGTGATATTACCAGAGAAAAACTACGTAGGATTAGGTTAACAACTCTTAATGCCTTTTTGGCTATGTAGTTGCAGTGGGCTCTAGCACTTAGATCATTAGAGGTGAGTATTCCAAGGTCCTTTACAGAGCTTGGGTCATCAACAAGATCTTGACTATTCAGCTTGTATTTTATTTTCTGATTTTTTTGCCAATATGTAAGACAGAGCATTTATTTGTTGAGATTTGAAGTTGCCATTTGTTTGACCATTCAGATACATAGTCAAGATCTTTTGTAGGGTAGCAGTATTGTCTGTGGTATTGAACAGCTTTACATCATCAGCGAAGAGAACGCAATTGCTCTTAATATGATCACAGAGGTCGTTTATGTAGAGTATGAAGAGAGTTTTTGGATGCAAGTAATTTTGGATGCAAGTAAATGCAGGGTCCACACGGAGACTCTGGGAGGGTAAAAAACAGCCCCCCGGAAGTTCCAGAAGTCCAGAAACAGGCTTGTTTCCATTTCTGGAGAGCCTCTGGAGTCCGGGGGAGGCCCTTTCCACCTTCACACAGGCCCGAGGGAAGCCTCAGGACTCTGGGGAAGGTGAAAAATGACCAAACCGGAAGCTCCGGTAGGCCACGCCCACCCAGCAACTGGGCAGAGAACCAGTTGTTGGGATTTTTGACTCCCATCCCTGGTCTAATCCGGTGGTTAAGATACCAGGCGAGTAACCAGAGACCCTGACTTTGGTTGGATGACTTTGGGTCAAGCACTGGGAGACTGGGGAGTCTAGTCCTGCCTTAGCTATCGAAGTTAGCGGAGTAACTTCGGGCCAATCACAAGATGATGGTGGTCTCTAGTTCCACCTTAGGCATGAAAGGTGGTTGGCTGGCTTTGGGCCAATCACCAAGAGAAGGTGAGTTCTAGTTCCACCTTTAAGCACAAAAACTGACTGGGTGAATTTGGGCTAATCATCAGGAAACTGGGAGTTCTAGTCCTACCTTAGTTATGAAAGCCGTCTGGCTGCCTTTGGGCCAATTACCAGGAGACAGTGAGTTCTAGTCCCGCCTTAGGCATGAAAGCCAACTGGGTGACTTTGGGCCAATCCCCAGGAGGCAGTGAGTTCTAGTCCCGCCTTAAGCATGAAAGCCAACTGGGTGACTTTGGGCCAATCACCAGGAGACAGTGAGTTCTAGTCCCACCTTAGGCATGAAAGCCAACTGGGTGACTTTGGGCCAATCACCAGGAGACAGTGAATTCTAATCCCGCCTTAGCCATGAAAGACAGCTGGGTGACTTTGGGCCAATCCCCAGGAGACAGTGAGTTCTAGTCCCGCCTTAGCCATGAAAGACAGCTGGGTGACTTTGGGCCAATCACCAGGAGCCTGTGAGTTCTAGTCCCACCTTAGGCATGAAAGCCAACTGGGTGACTTTGGGCCAATCACCAAGAGACAGTGAATTCTAATCCCGCCTTAGCCATGAAAGACAGCTGGGTGACTTTGGGCCAATCACCAGGAGACAGTGAGTTCTAGTCCTGCCTTAGGCATGAAAGCCAACTGGGTGGCTTTAGGTACAAAAGCTAGTCGCGTGATCTTGAGCCAATCGCCAGGAGGCTGGGAGTTCTGGTTCTGTCCTAGCTGCAAAAGTTTATCTCTGATCCATCCCGATCACAAGCGACAATAAAGCTTCTTTTATCTTACGTGTATATGTGTTTTTATCTTTTTTTTTTTTTAAGGCGGTTCTTTTTCAAAAAAAAAATCTGCCTAGTTTGGTTTTGCCTTTGTAATTTTTTTTTTCTTTGAAATTCCTATTTTAATTTCTTGAATAAATGAAAACTAATCTGATAAAGAGGAGTGAGAACTGAGAACTTGGCAGTTGCCCCCAAATTGCACACATTCCTTCTACTGGTATGTTTCTATTTTGCTCACACCAGTGGTGGGATTCATAATTATTATTTTTTTACTACCGGTTCTCTTGGTGGGCGTGGTGTGCTTTGGTGGTTGTGGCTTGGTGGGCGTGGCAAAGGAAGGATACTGTAAAATCCACATTCCCTCCCCACTCCTTGGGGAAGGATACTGTCAACCCATAAGACATTTCTATGCTTGTTTTAGTAGTTGCCATGAAAAATAAAAGGGTGGGGGAGAAGAGAAAGGAAATCCGGAAGAGCAGTGCAGCAGTTTGAAAGTGAAAATACATTCCAACTCTTCATCTTTAAAAGACTGTAACTAAACTACCAGGGCTTTTGCCCATGAATATATTCAATTGGAGAACGTGAATGATGACACCCAGCCTGTGAAGGTGCTCAATGGGAGAATCTGATTTATGACACACCCAGGGGGGAGAGGGGAAACAGGATCACAGAGGACAGGAAATGATGTAGGCCAGAGTTGGCTTCATACAGGGCAGGGCCAGGATGTCGCCTCTAATGAATCGTTTGAAGTTTTTTGAAGTTTGGCTCGAGAATCATGATTTCATTAGGGCGATTGCTGGAATCCTGACAGAAACTGCAAAATCTCCATTCCCTCCCCCTAGGATTCAAATTTCTTAACAACCCATTCTGTGGGTGTGGACTAATTTGTGGGTGTGGCTTGGTGGTCATGTGACTGACTGGGCATGGCTTGCTGACTGGGCATGGCTTGGTGGTCATGTGACTGGCCGGGCATGGCTTGTATGTAAATATTATAAATATTTATATAAATATTGAATTTTTTTATTTTTTTAAAAAGAGCAACTTTTACCCAAAATCAGGCAAAGCAAACAGATTGAGTTGCTCACAGAATCACAGATTCATTCAGAGATCTATATATCTGCCATCGGCTAGCTCAGTCTGTCACATAAAATTTGCTTGCAAGCAAAATTTGTTTGCAAAATTAACTCACAACACATCAGGTATGTAAATATTAATTTTTTTATTAAAAAAAGAGCAACTTTTATCCAAAATCAGGCAAAGCAGGCAGGCAGATTGAGTTGCTCACAGAATCACAGATTCACTGAGAGATCTATCTTTCTGCAATCTGCTGCCTGAGTCTGCACTGAAAAATAGAAGCTTCGGTCCTAAGGAAGGTTCAGCTCTGCTTTTAGATTACCTAGAAAGCAAGAAATTCACCATTTCCTGCTTTCTAGCTAATTTTAATCTCCTGGCAGAGCAGAACAGCTGATGGTCGGGGTGGGGGGGAAAAGGAAAAATAGCAACTTTACAGGCAAGTTTGATGGCACGCATGCCAGGTAAGGAGTGGGTGGGGTGGAGTGGGGCCAGCCAGTGGTGCGATTTGCCAGTTCTCTGGCAGGTAGAATCCCACCCCTGGTGAGAATGCATTTTGCGTGTGTGTGTGTATGTGTGGTCCATTTCCTCAGCTGTGCCACGCAGACAACTGACAAGCGCTGCGCGCAGGTGCACAGCATTTCAAACTCCTCTTCTTTCCTGCTTTTTCAACCTCCGCTGTGCCGCGCAAAGCAGCGGAGGTTGAAAAAGCATGAAATAAAGGACAGGTATGAACCCAGGCGGTTGGGTGGGCCAAACAGAGCAGCAGACGCCGAAGCAGTTCAGTGTCTGCTGCTCTTCAGAGCTACCGGTTCTATAGAACCGTGCTGAACTGGTAGCATCCCACCCCTGCATCCCACCCCACTAACCTGCTTTCCAGCTCCGTTCTCCTGTGCAGGGCAACCAAAGAAGACCCAGCCGATCAGCTGGGACTCAATGGGAGGCAGAGAAGAGATGGGGTTGGCGGGGCCAGTCAGAGGTGGGATTGGCCGGTTCTCCGAACCACTCAAAATTTCCGCTACCGGTTCTCCAGAACCAGTCAGAACCTGCTGGAATACCACCTCTGGCTCACACGCTCACAACTCTTGAGAATTTGCTTCCTACAACGCTGGCTACCTACTGATGCATCGGTTGACGTCCAGGCTTCGCTGCCCGTAGTAGCCCAATGGGCAGGCGTGGACACAGGCCCCGTACTGTCGGATCCCATCCCTCCAGATGAGGAGGAAGAGGCGCTGCTGGCAGGAGACGCAGCCGTTGTCTTCGGAGCACATAACGCAACCGGTGCAGTTCTCAAACATGGTGGCACTCACTAAAAAACAAAACGAAAAACAGCAGAATAACAGAATTGGAAGGGAACGTGGAGGTCATCTAGTCCAGCAGCCTCCAACCTTCTGGGGTTTTACAGAATACTTTACAGAATAACAGAGATGGAAGGGGCCTTGGAAGTCATCTAATACCAGTAATACCAGTACTAATACCACTCTATAAAGCCTTAGTAAGACCACACCTAGAGTACTGCATCCAGTTTTGGTCACCACATTATTAAAAGAAGATGTTGAGACTCTAGAAAAAGTGCAGAGAAGAACAACCAGGATGATGAGGGAACTGGAGGCTAAAACATACAATGAACGGTTGCAGGAACTGGGCCTGGCTAGTCTAGTGAAGAGAAGGACCAGGGGAGACATGATAGCGGTCTTCCAATATTTGAGGGGCTGCCACAGAGAGGAGGAAGGGGGTCAAGCCATGTTCTAAAGCACCTTTGAAGGCCAGACAAGGAATAATGGATGGAAACGGAACAAGGAGAGAGATTCAACCTGGAAATAAGGAAGAATTTTCCGACAGTGAGAATAAACAACCCATGGAACAGAAGTTGCCCTCAGAAGTTGTGGGAGCTTCATCCCTGGAGGCTTTTAAGAAGAGACTGGACTGCCATTGGTCAGAAATGGCGTAGGGTCTCCCGCTTGGGCGGGGGGTTGGACTAGATGACCTACAAGGTCCCTTCCAACTCTGATGATCTGTTATCTGTTATCCTCTAGTGCAACCACTTGCTCAGGCAGGAAACCTTATATACCATTTCAGACAAATGGGCTGCCCAATCTCTTCTTGAAAACCTCCAGTGATGGAGCAGCCACAACTTCTGGTGGCAAGCAGTTCCACTGTTGAATTGTCCTCCCTTGTCGGAAAGTTTCTCCTTCATTCCGGGTTGCTTCTCTCCTTGCCCCTCCCCTCCCAAGAGCCTCCAGGTGGCACATTTTGGATCCCAGGTAAACTCCCGGAAGTTCCATAAGTCCAGAAACGGGTCTGTTTCCAACTTCCGGAGACCCTCTGGATCCCAGGGGAGGACATTTTTGGCCTCCCAGAGGCCCAAGGGAAGCCTCTGGACTCTGGGGAAGGTGAAAATGACCCCCCCCCGCCCCCGGCGGTGCAGGAGTCTGACTAGGCCACGCCCACCATGCGCCACACCCACCCAGCAACCAGGCAGAGAACCTGGCTGCTAAAATTTTTGCAACCCACCCCTGCACCCTTGGGATGTGAATCTGGCCTCCTCCTCCGTTGACTTTGCTGGTCCGAAGGTTAATTTTTTTTTCCCTTTTAGGAATAATACCAGAAGGATATAGGAAGGGTTTTGATTTTATCTAATAGTACATGTGTGGATGGTGGCTAGAATAATATATGGGCAATACTGGAAGAAGGAAAGCACACCGCCCGAAACAGAGATCACAAGGAAAATTACGGCCTGTGCAGAATCGGACCTAGAATTAAAAAAACAAAACAAGGGGGGTGGGAATCGGAGTATTATGAAACGTTGAATTAATTGTGTCACTGGTTGCACAGACGAAGGCAAAGTCGGAACATAAGTAGCTACGAGGATCAGAAGAATTAGCAAGCAATGTCTCAAACAAGAGGATTGTAAACGGTGAAGTAAAATTTATACATATGTGTTCTGTCCCACCTGTATCCACAGATGAAAACTTCAAGTTACAGAGTTCAAATACTTTACGTAAACAAAACCAGAGACAGAAGATACAATTGCTCTGTTATCACAGTCCTTTGGCGATCCTCCTAGAATCTGTCCGGCAATTCTGTATAGTTCGTAAATCGGACGCAATTCTTTCCAAGGCAAAATTCACTTTGTTTCCAGCAAAGATTACTAACTCCTACGCTCCCTTATATCCTCTGAGAGAGGGCGTGTCAGTCTCATTAATTAATCCTTTGCTGGACGTCTCTTTTCTAATTGAGATGGACGTCTCAATCTTCTCCTAGTTCTGGCACCCAGCCAGCATCCGGCAGTTTCATCACAGCTTGAAGCCTCTGACACACTTTCCTGATTAACAGTTAACACCTGAGGTGCAATCAGGGAAGTAGATTCAGGGGAGGGAATGGACTCTGAATCCTCCAATAAATCAGGTTCATCTCTCAAATCCAACTCCTCTCCCTCTACTTGACTCCCCTTTAAGTCACTTAATAATGCAGGCTCGAATCTCAGTGCCAGATCTTCTTCATCACTCGAACCCACATCTGCTGACTGATCAGGTTCAAGTCTCGGAGTCACAACACATATGTATAACAATTGCAATGCCAGAACGAATGCACTGTGATGTATTCTTATAATTAAAATTAAAATAAATAAATCGGGGAAAAAAGGAGGAGGAGGAGATCAGGTGACACACACAAACACACACACAAACACACACAGAGACACACACACTGGGAACACTGCAACCTTCATAAATATGAACCAAGAGGTCTGAATTTTGATCACGTGACCCTGGGGAATGACACACAACGGTCGTAAGTGTGAAACACACACCTAAGTCACTCCCCCCCCCCTGGTGGCTTAGCGACCATGCAACGCTACAATAGACACACCCATCCACTGTTATTTACAATTGCGGTCATAAGTCAAGGACTACCTGCATATAGTTTAACCTTGTGTTGCACATAAATACAGGTAGTTGTCAACTCATAAAACATAAAAAGACCAACATATGGTCTTTTTAGAGTTGCCAACAGAAAGGGAGGGAGGGGGGAGCAGTGCAGCAGCTTGCAAACCGAAAGTGCATTCCAGAAATATTTTCAAAGATAGTAATTAGGTGACTGAAGTTTCTGCTGTGCTAAAATCTAACTGGAGAGCATGAGTGATGACTCTGGGCTATGGACGTGTCCCATTGGAGAATATGAATTATGATACACCCAGGGGGTGG
>NC_142011.1:4054360-4196860 GCF_049901735.1 Notechis scutatus | reverse complement strand
TGCCTCTGAGTGGTTTAAACCAGACTTTTAACCAAAGTGCAATCAACAGGATCTCGCCCAATGAGAAAAGCAAACGGTTTCACTCCTTGCCTATTAGCCCAAGACTTTTTGGTGCCTGAAGCTTTCGCCCTCGTGGGTGGTTAAAGGGGGGAAAAAAGGCCAATTCTGCAGTCCTCGAAGGATGTCTCAACACCCATTCTCCCTGGCAAACCTCACATCCTAATAAATTGCTTTAAATGTTCCCGGGTTGAATCCAACCAGCCTTTCAAAGTTGTTTTTTTTTTCCTAATGGGTAAATAATTCTTCGGTTGGTCTGCTCTTTCTGAGTCATTTTTGCAGCCTCTGTGGGTTCGTTTGGTTTTTTTTTTCTTCCCAATCAGAATAGAGCTGGAAGGGACTTCAGAGGTCTTCTAGTCCAACCCTCTGATCAAGCAGGAGATCCTATTCCATTTTAGACCTGTTGGCAGTTAAAACCCACCCCTCTCCTAGAAAAAGGAAATATTTAAAAGGCAGAATATTTCCCCTAAAAAGAGTAGAAACTCAAGAGCAGAAACTCACCCCCACCTTTATTAATGGGTGGGCCATTAAGGCCTGGGCCAGAATACTTTACATAACAAAGATCTCCAGGTAAAGCTATAGCAATTGCCTAAAAGCCCTTTCATTACATCATCATCCAGCAAAGGCTCAACCAAACCTGGGACTCAGGACAGCCTACAGAGTTGCCCCCGCATGGCCTCATGGGAGTCTGACAACCAATCAGAATACAAGCTCCAATTCAAATCCCAACAAAGGTTATAAAACCCAGGCACTCTCAGCACCTCAGCCCCTTTTCTTGATCTGTTCCTTCAGCTTCCTTTTCACTCTGGAGCTGCAGGCCCTGTGGTCCTGTCCACCATTAAACCATCTTTCCTAACAGCCTCCATGTTTCCAGTCTCTTTTTCCCCCACTTGGAACTGAACCCAGAAGGATATTTTCTTCCAACAGAACCCAATGGCTACCCAGTTTTTTCTAAAAAACCTCCAGTGATGGAGCACCCACAACTTCTGGTGGCAAACAGTTCCACTGGTTAATGGTTCTCATTGTTAGGAAATTCCTCCTTCATTCCAGGTTGCTTCTCTCCTTGGTTAGTTTCCATGGGTTGCTTCTTGTCCTGCCTTCAGGTTACTTTGGAGAATAGCTTGACTCCCTCCTCTTTGGGGCAGCCCCTCAAATACTGGAAGACTGCTATCATGTCGTCCCCCCACCCAATTCTTCTTTTCTCTAGACTAGCCAAGCCCAATTCCTGGAACAATTCCTGATATTAGCACAGTGGAGAAAGTCCAGAAATATTTCACAAGAAGAGTTCTCCGCTCCTCTACTCATTGCAGAAGACCTTATGCCACCAGACTCGAAATTCTAGACCTAGAAAATCTAGAACTACGCCGCGTTCGGTCCGATCTAAGTATAGTATATGAAATCATTCATTGCAATGTCCTACCTGTCAATGAATACTTCAGCTTCAACCATAACAACACAAGAGCACACAATAGATACAAACTCAAGCTTAACCGCACCAAACTCGATTGCAGGAAATATGACTTCAGCAACAGAGTGGTCAATGTCTGGAATACTCTACCTGGCTCTGTGGTTTCTTCCCCAAACCCCAAAAACTTTAACCTTAAACTTTCTACTATTGGCCTCACCCCTTTCCTAAGAGGCCTGTAGGGGGCGTGCATAAGCGCACCAACGTGCCTACTGACCCTGTCCTATTGTTTCTTTTATTTTTCTTATATGTATCCATGTATTCATAACTATGTTTATACTTATACCGTCCCTGTCCTATTGTTTCTTTTATTTTTCTTATATGTATCCATGTATTCATAACTATGTTTTTTATTTATACCTATTATCTTGTAAGCAATTGACAAAAATAAATAAATAAATAAATAAATAAATAATAAACTGTTCTTCATATGTTTTAGCCTCCAGGCCTTTAAATCCCCTTAGTTCAGGGGTGGCCTTCAAACAGTTTGCACCAGTTCAAGCGATCTGGATGTTAAGTTTACATCGGGTTCGGTGAACCGGGAGTTCCAATAACTGGCTGGCCCCGCCCACCCCATCCCACCCAGGAATCCCCACATGGCCCATTTTGGATCTCAGGTAAGTGCAAGGCCTGCATGGAGGCGAAACATGGGCCTCCCGGAAGCTACAGAAAGTGAGAAATGGGCCCATTTCCGGCCTCCAGGAAGCTTCCAGAACCCAAGGAGGGCAAAAAGCCCCCCCCCTTCCACAGCCCATGTTCTCTCCCAGGGTGGTGCAGGAGGCCGACTAGGCCACGCCCCCAATGGCCATGCCCACCCATCAACTGGGCAGAGAACAGGTTGTTCAATTATTTGAAGTCCCTCCCCCTCTTCACCTGTTGCTCTTCTCTTCTATGGAGAGTTTTACGGAGGAATGATGGGAGTCTGTCATCTGCACCTCTACAACTGCCTGGTTCGGTTCTGCAACCCCACAGGACAGACACAGACTTCAGAGAGGAATTCAGATGGCAGAAAAAGCAATGGCTGCTAACCTGCCTTCCATGGAGGACCTGCATCCTGCACGAGTCAAAAAGAGGGCTGTGAAAATATTTACAGACTCCTCACATCCTGGATATATAAACTGTTTCAACTCCTTCCCTCAAAACGATGCTATAGAGTCCTGCACACCAGAACAACTAGACACGAGGAGAGTTTTTTCCTGAACTCCATCACTCTGCTAAACAAATAATTGCCTCAACCCTGTCCAACTGTTTACAAAGTCTGTACCACTATTACTGTTAATCTTCTCATCACTCCTTATCACCCATCCCCTCCCACTTGTGACTGTATGACTGTATCCTAACGATTTATATTGACTGTTTCCTAGTATGATTTGATTGCTTATTGTACCCTTTGACTATCATTAAGTGTTGGACCTGATGATTCTTGACTTGATCTTTTCTTTTATGGACACTGAGAGCATTTGCACCAAGACAAATTCCTTGTGTGTCCGATCACACTTGGCCAATAAAGCTATTTTATTCTATTCTATTCTGTTCTGCTCTGTTCTGTTCTACAGAATAACAGAGTTGGAAGGGATCTTGGAGGTCTTCTAGTCCAACCCCCTGCTTACTCAGGAAACCCTGTATTTCTTTTCCTTTCTTTCCGTTCCTCTCCTTCTTTCTGTTCCTTTCCTTTCCTTCTTCTCTTTTCTTTTCTTTCCTTCTTTTTCCTTTTCTTTCCTTCTACTCTATTTCCTTTCCTTTTTTTTTCTTTCTTTTCCTTCTTCTCTATTTCCCTTTCTTTCTTTCTTCTATATTTCTTTTCCTTTCTTTCCTTTCCTTCTTTTTCCTTTCCTTCTACTGTATTTCCTTTCCTTTCCTTCTTCTCATTTTTTTCTTCCTTCTTCTCTATTTCCTTTCCTTTCCTTCTTCTCTATTTCCTTTCCTTTTCTTTCTTCTGTATTTCCTTTCCTTTCCTTCTTTTTCCTTTCCTTCTTCTTCTATTTCCCTTTCTTTCTTTCTTTCTTTCTTTCTTTCTTTCTTTCTTTCTTTCTTTCTTTCTTTCTTTCTTTCTTTCTTCTGTATTTCTTTTCCTTTCTTTCCTTTCCTTCTTTTTCCTTTCCTTCTTTCTGTTCCTTTTCTTTCCTTCTTCTCTATTTCCTTTCCTTTCTTCTTTATTTCTTTCCTTTCTTTCTTCTCTATTTCTTTTCCTTTCTTTCCTTTCCTTTCCTTCTTCTCTATTTCCTTTCCTTTCTTCTTCATTTCTTTCTTCTGTATTTCCTTTCCTTTCCTTTCCTTTCCTTTCCTTCTTCTCTATTTCCTTTCCTTTTCTTTCTTCTGTATTTCCTTTCCTTTCCTTCTTTTTCCTTTCCTTTCCTTCTTTCTGTTTTTCCCTTTTCATTTTCTCCACTTCCTTTCACTTTCACTTTTAATCTTCCTGTGAAGTTCCCCAAAGTAGGCGAAGGGCAGGCCTGTTATTTCTGAATGTTGACGCCCTCTTCTTTGTGGCAGCTCCTCAAGTATTATCTATGTATTTTATATTTATAATTCATAAAAATATAAAGTGCAAATTTCCATGAACCAAAAGGCCTCCTTCCAACCCTATTATTGTTCTATAATTTTGTCCTTCCAAGGCAAGGCTTCTCAACCTTAAGTACTTCATGATAGGTGGGACTTATTAATTCCCAGAATTTATAGACCTGCCTTGTGCTATAAATTCATTCCATCAACGGTGGGCTCTCTCTTTTTAAAAACAACACTAACCCAAAAAATGACAAACTTTGCATTTTTCTAGGAGCCACGCTTTCTCTGCTTGCATAAGCTTCCATTTTTGTTTTTGTTTTTTTGTAACCTTCCCCACAATACACAACTTTGTTCTTCAACCAAGTTTGCAGGCAGTTTCCCCCATTTAATCCAGAATTGTAGACTTTTTTTTTTTTTTTTTTTTAAGGTACACAATTTTTCCAAGCTGAGAAATCATTCCAGATTTTCCATGCTGGGCACCATAAATTTTATGCTTGTTGGTGTCACAAGAGTTTCCATTTTAGGCAGCTACGTTGTGAAATTGGAGAAGAAACTAGTGACAAATTTCCCCTTGTAGACAGGATTTAAACCACTAGCAAATTACATGGCCATTAATTTGCTCAGTACTTCTCAACTTTGGCAACTTTAAAACACGTGGACTTTAATTCCCAGAATTGCCCAGCCAGATGGATGGATGGATGGATGGATGGATGGATAGATAGATAGATAGATAGATAGATAGATAGATAGATAGATAGATAGATAGATAGATAGATAGATATGGATGGACAGACATAGGTAGGTAGATATATAGATAGATAGATGGATGGGTGGATGGGTGGATAGATAGATAGATAGATAGATAGATAGATAGATAGATAGATAGATAGATAGATAGATAGATAGATAGATATGGATGGACAGACATAGGTAGGTAGATATATAGATAGATGGATGGGTGGATGGGTGGATGGATAGATAGATAGATAGATAGATAGATAGATAGATAGATAGATAGATAGATAGATAGATAGATAGATATGGATGGACAGACCAAGGTAGGTAGGTAGATAGATATAGAAAGATAGATAGATAGATAGATAGATAGATAGATAGATAGATAGATAGATAGACAGACAGACAGCCAGACAGACAGACAGACAGATAGATATGGATAGACAGACATAGGTAGGTAGGTAGATATAGATAGATAGATAGATGGATGGATGGATGGATGGATGGACAGACATGATAGATAGATGATAGATAGATAGATGGATGGATGGATAGATAGATAGATGGATGGATGGATGGATAGATAGATAGATAGATAGATAGATAGATAGATAGATAGATAGATAGATAGATAGATAGAGATATGGATGGACAGACATGATAGATAGATGATAGATGGATGGATGGATGGACGGACAGACAGACAGACAGACAGACAGACAGACATAGACAGATAGATAGATGATAGATAGAAAGATAGAGATAGATATGGATAGAGATAGATAGATAGATAGATAGATAGATAGATAGATAGATAGATAGATAGATAATTGCTAGATAGATAGATAGATGATTGCTAGATAGATAGATGATAGATAGATCATTTTTTAGAGCCATGGTGGTTAGGAATGCACCACTGCAGGCTACTTCTGCTGACTGTTGGCTGACTGCAATTTGGCAATTCGAATCTCACCAGGCTCAAAGTTGACTCAGCCTTCCCTCCTTCCGAGGTCAGTAAAATGAGGACCCAGATTGTTGGGGTGCAAGAGGCTGACTCTGTAAACTGCTTAGAGAGGGCTGTGAAGCATTGTGGAACAATCTATAAGTCTAAGTGCTATCTATTTATGTCTCTCTCACACACACACTCTCTGTCTCTCACTGTTTCTCTCTCTCTCTGTGTCTCTGTGTCTCTGTCTGTCTCTCTCTTGGAATGTGGTATTGCAGGCCAATTCTGCCCATTGCCAGGAGTTCGATCCTGACCGGCTCAATGTTGACTGAAGCCTTCCATCCTTCTGAGGTCACTAAAATGAGGACCCAGATTGTTGGGGGAAATAATAGGCTGACTCTGTAAACTGCTTAGAGAGGGCTGGAAAGCCCTGTGAAGGAGTATGTAAGTGCTATTGCTATATTTTTCTTCTTTCCTTCCTTCCTTTTTCCTTCCTTGCTCCCTCTCCTTTCCTTTTCCCTTTCCTCTCTTTTTCATTCCTCTCTTTTTCCCTCCTTTCTGGGGGCGCAGTGGTTAGAAGGCAATATTGCAGGCTGACTCTGTTCACAGCCAGGAGTCCAATCCTGACCAGCTTAAGGTCAACACAGCCTTCCATCCTTCCCAGGTGAGTCAGATGAGGACCCAGATTGTTGGGGGAAATAATAGGCTGACTCTGTAAACTGCTTAGAGAGGACTGGAAAGCACTATGAAGCGGTATATAAGTCTAAGGGCTATTGCTATTGCTATTTTGTGAGCTTCTGATAAAAGTCTTTTAACAACCATATTCCTAGTTTAACAACAGCAGTGATTTCAGGTGAGAACTGTGGTAAGAAAGTTGGTAAGAATGGGGCAGAGTAGATTCTGGGTGGAAAAAAAGGGGGGGTAGGATCCTGTTGCTTTAAGACCAGTCTTTGCTATAATGAATGGATTCCTAAAAGCATTAGGGATCTTTTCTTGGCTGGCACGGAAGCCAGGAAAACTCAGTCTACTTAATGAGTAACAGGGAGGGGTGTGTGTGTGCTTCTATCAGCTCCAAAATAGCTCCTCCAAATCATCTCCATAACTTCCTCCATAACTTCAAAAATACCTCCTCCAAATCATCTCCATAACATCTCCATAACTTCAGTGTTCAGAAATCTTTATTGTCCCCTTGGCATTTAATTTTCCAGTTTAATTACCTATTGATGCCAAAGCGGATTTTTCCGATTTCTCATTCATCTCTCTTCGCTGTCAACGTAAGGAAGGAGAGTGGGAAAAAAGCTTTCCCTTTTCACTTTCATTCGCAGCTTCCGAATCTTCTTTGGGAGCGATGTATCTTTTATAAAATTTAAATTCCAAGATACCTTAGTTATTGCTTCTTATCCCGGTCAGCCAAAACTTTCACTTCTTAACTTCCTCCTGCATTTTCATTTCCGGATGAGTGCTTCTTTGAGGCGGCCATTTCTGACCGCCGCTCTTACCGCCTTTGGGAAAGGGAGTTTAGCCAGCTGAGGAGGAAAGATGTGGCTTTCCTCGACCCTGCTGGAATCTCCCCCCTCTTCACCACCTCTATGGGGTGGCTTAGCCCCGAAGCCAGCTGGCTCGGGGCGCTCCAGCGGCGAGCCCAGGCAGAAACCGTGCACGATCGCGGATTCCTGCCTGCCGCCGAAGCCCTGCAAACCGGAAGTTTCAACATCTCCATAACTTCAGAAGGAGACAAAAACTGCAGGATTTCCTCTGGAAATCCCACGCCACTCGAAGGGCGTTCATCCCAAATTGCATAGCTAAAAGTCTGTAGAGATGGTTTGTCCCAAAGGTGCTTTTTCAAGGAGGCAACTGGACTTTCTGTGGTTTTTTTTTTCCTCCTGAAAAGGCACCTGTGGGACAAACCATGATCTGGATAACTGAGAATCTCTAGATAGACTCTTATGGTTTGATTGAGTTGGCTCTCAGGGGAGAGACACAGAGAAGCTTCAGATCTCAGCCAGTCCTTGAGTATTGAAGATTTGTCTTTAAATGAATCCAAACTCCAGCTCCTCTTTTAGGACAATGATGGTTTATTCAATATAGCATCAAACAACACGTACTCTAATCAGGCAAGAATGGCTAAAAGCCAGGAAAGATTAGAGCTGGGTTAAGAGCTTGCTCCCTTTCCTTTTATCATATTTATATTATTTATTCCTTTTATTTATTCCTTATGATTCTCAACTCTTGACGAATGTCTCTTTTCTTTTATGTATACTGAGAGTATTTTCAGCAAGACAAATCCCTTGTGTGTCCAATCACACTTGGCCAATAAAAAGAATTATCTTCTCTTTCTCTTTCTTTCTTCTTTCTTTCTTTTCACCATTATCATGAGATATTTCATTATCATCAGACTTTCCTAAGATGCCTGTAGGGAGCGTGCATAAGTGCACCAACGTGCCTACCGTCCCTGTCCTATTGTTTCTTTTTAGTTTTCTTATATGTATCCATTTCATGTATTCATAACTATGTTTCTACTTATACCTGTTATTTTATAATCGCTTGATTAATAAATAAATAAATAAATAAATAAACAAATAAATATAAAATAAGGCACACCCCACCACACCCAGGCCTATACGCATTTCTAATTCTGGCCACACCTAACCCATTATCCTTAAATGCCCTAAATGCTACATCCCTACCCTATTCCGGCGCTCACTAATTGATCCCCACCTGGCGCCAGCTTCACCATGTTTTAACCTATGTCCTAATTATACCACCAATATGTGCCCCAACCCACTTTAACAATATGCACCACATCAATAAAGAGCCAGTTCCAGCAGCCCCGCAGTTGTTGCAGAATCCATCCTGCAGCCCCGCAGTTGTTGCAGAATCCATCCTGCAGCCCCGCAGTTGTTGCAGAATCCATCCTGCAGCCCCGCAGTTGTTGCAGAATCCATCCTGCAGCCCCGCAGTTGTTGCAGAATCCATCCTGCAGCCCCCGCAGTTGTTGCAGAATCCATCCTGCAGCCCCGCAGTTGTTGCAGAATCCATCCTCAGCTCTGCTGAAATCATTACCAAGCCATCGGCCAGCACACAAGCAGAAATACAGATCTGGCAGTAGCGGAGATAAGGTGACTTGCTGCGAGGCATATTTGGAGCTGACGGGCTCTGGGTGAACTCGCAGCCCGACATCAGAGCTGTAAATCATCATCTTTTAATGACCCTGTAATCCCTTGTGAGGTGGAGTCTGGGCAACTGAATGGAGCTAGCGGTGTGTTTACTGGCCGGATGCCCTTCCTGTCACCAATGCGGAGTTTTGTTCAGCAGATAACAGTATATTCTCATTGTGCCCAGAGAGGAAAATATCTGCCTCTACCCAGGATCGAACTCACAGCCTCCTGATTGTGAGGTGAGGGCTCCGCCTTTAGGCTGCCACACCACTCCAAGCCTTAGAGTTGTAAATCTAGTTTGGAATTAAACAGCAAAACTTGGATGAAGACAGTAACCCTTAAAACCACATAAGTGCATTCATACAACCATCAGGCTTGAGTTTAGCTTCTTTTAGCACAGTTCTTCCCAAACCTGGCTAGAATTGGGTAAAATGGTTCCTCTTTAGATCAAGGGTCTCCAAACTCAGCAACTTTAAGACTTGTGGGCTTTTCAACTCCTTTTAAACGCCCCCCAAACTTACTCAACTGTAATCAAGAGTTTTTGCAGCGTTAATTCAGCGCCAGGAAAAATAAACCCAGATGGCTTCCTTTAACATCTTTATAAACATCATAAGTAGATTTTACAAACCAGTTGTAGATTTCTCCAAGATGGAGCAAACTCAGACAGAAACATGTTGCAAGTAGTTTCCATAGCAACCCAGGAGCTCAGAAACAGAGATCAGTTTCACTTTAGTTTCAGCAGGCAAGCAAGACACACAGCAGAGGAGAGAAGCAGTTTCATTTTCAATAGACAGACTCAGAGCTTAACAGAGCTTCAGAGCTGCAGAGTCACACCTAGGCTACTTCTAGTTTCAGTTTCCATCCTAGGCAAATTCTAGGTTCAGTTTCCAAACAGTCCTCATTGGCTAACTCAATTGCTATGCCTATTCATTGGCTGACCTTGTTACCAAGATGCTCTGTTCCAGTTCGTGAATAGACTCTGACAGACTGTCTCGCTGAGCAACAGAAATTTTGGGCTCCATTGTGGTCCTAATTCAAGGACTACCTGGCAGGCAATTTCTAAAGGAGGAGACAGTTCAGATGTTTAGCGGATCGAGCGCTCCACTACATAACTAACTTTTATTAGCTAATCCTCAAAAACAAACCCAACACAAATGGTCCTCAACCTTGGCCCCTTTAAAGCCGCGTGGACTTCAGCTCCCAGAATTCTCCAGGCTGGCTGGCTAGAGAAGTCTGGGAGTTGAAGTCCCCATGGCTTAAAGGGGCCAAGGCTGAGAAAAACCGAGCATTCGCTTGGATCAAATTCTATTTGGAAATGGGACAAGCACATGCAGGATCCCAATCCATCACATTCCTTCATTTCTCTCCTCTTTCCTTTTCACCACCATCCCCCAAATAAAAACTCTCTAGATTTTTGCTGTCCTTTAAAAATATATATATGCACCATCCTCTTGTTTTGCAGCAAACTCAATGTACAGCTGCCAACACAGGCATGTGCAATTCTACCAGTTCGCACCTATTCGCCAGAACCGGTTGTTAACATTCTAAGTAGTTCGGAGAACCGGTTGTTAGAAGAAATTACAGAGCTAATCCTGTAAGGGAGGCAGGAAGGAAACATTCTGGTGTTGCTTACAGAAACTGCCTCTCCGTTAACCCTTATTACGTTCTTGGCAGGACGAGACTTCCTGTCTCAGGAACTTCTCTGGAGTTTTTTTTCCCCTCCTTTGCTGGTGCTTTGTTTGTGTGAAGTGACCATTCAAAGTTACAATGGCACTGAAAAAAAGTGACTTATGACCGTTTTTCACACTTACGACTGTTGCAGCATCCCCACAGTCATGAGAGGCCAGGCGAGGAGATGCGTGCCTCGATGTGAGTGATGTTGAGTTGGCCACACCCACCAACTAAGCCATGCCCACAGAACTGGTTGTTAAAAAATTTGAATCCCACCCCTGGGCACGTGTGATGAGATGCACAACCCCAGCCAGCTTTCTCATGGGCTTCGGAGGTGTTGCGTGCCTACCCCATTTTTATAACCCACTTTCCAGAAGATTGGGGCTTCTGAACCTGGCTGATATTTGCATCAATCAAATAATAAACACAAAGTCACTACCTTATTAAGATGTGAAAAGATGTGAAATCTCAATACCCCATTCAGAAGTATAATAACATATTACAGTACAATCCATCTCTTGGGTGTTATACTCGGCTAAGCGTTACAGTCAGCGTTGGATGTATATTTTGTGTGTATTCGTAGATATTGTACTCTCAAATTGCAAATAGAGACGTGGGTACTCTTATTTTTCTTATCTTCATTTTTAAGTGCTTTGGTTTTATTGTATTGCAAACAGTTGCTGGGGGGGCATCCACAGTTTTGTTGTACTTGTACAATGACAGTAAAGTCCTTCTCATTCTAATTCTTCTCATTCAATCAGAATACAGCCAGAAGGGACCTTGGAGGTCTTCTAGTCCAGCCCCCTGCTCAAGCAGGACACCCTATAACCAGGGGTGGGATTCGAAAATCCCAGCAACCGGTTCGCTGCCCGGTTGCTGGGTGGGCGTGGCCATGGTGGGCGTGGCCTACTGGAACTTCTAGGAGGGTCGTTTTTCACCTTCCCCAGAGTCCGGAGGCTTCCCTCGGGCCTCTGAGAGGGTGAAAATGGCCTCCCCCGGGCTCCGGAGGCGCTTCTGAAGGCGGAAACAGGCTTGTTTCCAGACATCTGGAAGGCCCATTTT
The DNA here is from genome assembly GCF_049901735.1 of Notechis scutatus. Classification (NCBI taxonomy): domain Eukaryota; kingdom Metazoa; phylum Chordata; class Lepidosauria; order Squamata; family Elapidae; genus Notechis; species Notechis scutatus. Next base: position 4,185,264 of record NC_142011.1, on the reverse strand, counting down.
CCCCCGTCCCAGAGCCTCCACATGGACTCTGCACTTACCTGCATTGCAAATGGGCTACGTGGAAACTCCAGGGAAGGGAGAGGAGGGTTGGGGGGGGAGGGACGGGGCAAGGGACAGCCAGTCGGTTCAAATACCGGTTTGGCGAACTAGATGCAAATTTAACATCCGGTTCGCTCGAACCGCTCCAAACCGGAAGAATCCCACCCCTGCCTATACCATTTTAGACAAGTGACTGTCCAGCCTCTTCTTAAAAAACCTCTAGTGACGGAGCAATCACAACGTCTGGTGGCAAGCTGTTCCACTGGTTAATTGTTCTCTGTCAGAAAATTTCTCCTTATTTCTAGGTTGAATCTCTCCTTGATTAGTTTTTTTTATTTATTTTTATTTGATTTTATTTGATTTGTCAATCGCTTACAAGACAATAGGTATAAGTATAAACATGAGTTAGAATATAGAAAATAGGTACAAATAGATGGGGACATTAGGACAGGGACGGGAGGCACAATGGTGCACTTATGCACGTTCCTTAATTTCCATCCTGCCTTCAGGTGCTTTAGAAAACCCCTTCCTCCTCTCCGTGGCAGCCCCTCAAATATTGGGAGATGCTCTCCTGTCTCCCCTGGTCCTTCTCTTCGCTAGACTAGCCAGGCCCAGTTCCTGCAACCATTCTTCATATACCGTATATGCCGGCGTATAAGACGACCCGGCGTATAAGACGACCCCCCAACATTTCCACTCAAAATATAGTTTGTTATATACTCGCCCCCTCTTCCGCACGCCTTCCACTTTTGGACTTTTTTTTTTTTTTTTGAGGCACTTTTGTCTACCATGGAAACGAATCCCGTGAAGCTGAAAGGAGCAGCCAGCCTTCTCCCAGCTCCCAAGGAAACGAGGCTCGCACCGCCCGGGCTCCACTGAGGTATCCGGCTGGGGCTGTCAGGAGTTGTTACCGCTGGCGCGGCTGCTTGCTGCTCCAGTCCGCGTTGCCTCGGGAAGGGAAAGGCAAAAAGGAAGAGCTGCGGCGGCGCTTTGCAATGGCAGCAGCGGCTCCTGGTTTTGCCTTTCCCTTCCCGAGGCAACGCGGGACTGGAGCGCGGAGCCGCGCCAGCGGTAACAACTCCTGACAGCCCCAGCCGGATACCTCAGCGGAGCTCGGGCGGTGCGAGCCTCGCTTCCTTGGGAGCTGGGAGAAGGCTGGCTGCTCCTTCGGCTTCACGGGATTCGCTTCCACGGTGCGCAAAGTGCCTCAGCCGCGGGCAGCCGCAGTGCTTCCCAATTACTATTTGCCGGCGTATAAGACGACCCGGCATATAAGACGACCCCCCCAATTGGAGGCATCTTTTTCAGGGCAAAAAAGTCGTCTTATCCGCCGGCAAATACGGTATTTTAGCCTCCAGGCCTTCGATCCTCTTAGCTGCTCTTCTCTGCACTTTTTCCAAAGTCTCAACATCTTTTTTTTTTTTTGTCACGTGTTGACCAAAACTGGATGCAGGATTCCAGGTGTGGCCTCATTAAGGCTTTATAAAGTCCATCGCAACCACTATCCAGGATTTTGGGGTTTCCTGTTCTTAAGGGCCCCATCCGGAAAACCTGCTCTCTTGTTTGGTTTGGCTGGAAAATCGGTTTTCGTCTTCCTCGCCAACATCTGAATCTCATTTGGAAAGGACGAGGAAGCAGAAGCAGAGGTAGATTTGTTGTGTGTTGTACGAAACAGCCTCGGACTGGTTTGCTATCCAGAGAGAGGCTAGCAGAATCCGGTCTTTGCTTTAAAAAGGTGAGTCTATGACTACAAGGTGAGTTCTAGTCCCGCCTTAGGCATGAAAGACAGCTGGGTGACTTTGGGCCAATCACAAGGAGTAGGTGAGTTCTAGTCCCGCCTTAGGCATGAAAGACAGCTGGGTGACTTTGGGCCAATCACCAGGAGACAGTGAGTTCTAGTCCCGCCTTAGGCATGAAAGACAGCTGGGTGACTTTGAGCCAATCACCAGGAGACAGTGAGTTCTAGTCCCGCCTTAGGCATGAAAGACAGCTGGGTGACTTTGAGCCAATCACCAGGAGAGTGTGAGTTCTAGTCCTGCCTTAGGCATGAAAGACAGCTGGGTGACTTTGAGCCAATCACCAGGAGAGTGTGAGTTCTAGTCCCGCCTTAGGCATGAAAGCAGCCTGGGTGAGTTTGAGCCAATCCCCAAGAGACAGTGAGTTCTAGTCCCGCCTTAGGCATGAAAGACAGCTGGGTGACTTTGAGCCAATCACCAGGAGAGTGTGAGTTCTAGTCCTGCCTTAGGCATGAAAGACAGCTGGGTGACTTTGAGCCAATCACCAGGAGACAGTGAGTTCTAGTCCTGCCTTAGACATGAAAGACAGCTGGGTGACTTTGAGCCAATCACCAGGAGAGTGTGAGTTCTAGTCCCGCCTTAGGCATGAAAGCAGCCTGGGTGAGTTTGAGCCAATCCCCAAGAGACAGTGAGTTCTAGTCCCGCCTTAGGCATGAAAGACAGCTGGGTGACTTTGAGCCAATCACCAGGAGAGTGTGAGTTCTAGTTCTGCCTTAGGCATGAAAGACAGCTGGGTGACTTTGAGCCAATCACCAGGAGAGTGTGAGTTCTAGTCCTGCCTTAGGCATAAAAGCCAGCTGGGTGATTTTGGGCCAATCCCCAAGAGAAGGTGTGTTCTAGTTCTGCCTTAGGCATGAAAGACAGCTGGGTGACTTTGAGCCAATCACCAGGAGAGTGTGAGTTCTAGTTCTGCCTTAGGCATGAAAGACAGCTGGGTGACTTTAGGCCAATCCCCAGGAGATGGTGAGTTGTACTCCCACCTTAGGCATGAAAAGGGCTCGGATATTTTGGGCCTGTCACCCAGGAGACAGTGAATTCTAGTCCTACCTTAAGCATTCAAAGGGGCTGCTGGGAGACTTTGGGCCGATCACCAGGAGATGGTGAGTTCTAGTCTCACCTTCAGCACGAAAGCCATCTGCATGACTTTGAGCCAGTCACCAGGAGATGACGAGTTCTAGTCCCACCCTGAAAGAAGCTGGGTGACTTTGTACCCCAAACAATAATAAAGACAGTTTAAAAAAAATAAAATCACATAAATAAAAATAAAACAACGAAGCATACATTATGATGGCATGGTTCGAGATCCGCCATTTCCTTCCTGTTTCAAAACATTGCACAGACCTGTGCAAAGGGCAAACAGTGGCTCCGCTGCACAGTGTTTTATTATTTGCCCACCCCAAGGGAACCCTGGGAGTTGAAGTCCACGCATCTTCGAGTCGCCCCGTTTGAAAAACACTGGGTTTAAAAGGATGGTTTTAGAATAAGCTACGGCATGAAACACCCTTGAGTCCTAGTTTGTTTTCAAGCCTCAATACTGCATTGCATTGCAACGCTGCAATGTTGAGCCAACAGGAAGCTTTTCATTAAAGTTGCAGGAGGCTTTGTTTTTTGTTTGTTTGTTTGGGTTTTTTTTTTTTTTGGTTGTTTTTTGCTGAACAGGGCTCACTTCTGTGAACATGTTTCTCATGAAAAGATGAGGACAGCCACGGAATAGATGCTCCTAACGAGCCCCATGTGAACTTCTGTTTTTAATTAGCTCGTAGATACAAACAACAAAACAACTCCTGGCGGTGTTAAATATTGCATCCTTCTTATGCCTAGCACGGAAGATTGTACTTTTTGCCTATAGTCAAACCATGTGTTTCAAGATGTAAAGAATCCTGGACCAGAATTCTCTGCGTTCCGTCATCTAGTCACAGCTGGATGACTCTAATTATCTCACAGCTGGACTGCCGTAATGCACTCTGCATGGGGGCTACGCTTGAAGAGCGTTCGGAAGCTATACCTGGTTCAGGGCAAGGCAGTTTGAATGGGCCTCTGTGACATCACTGCCTCGCCAGGTGCCAGTCTGCTTCCAGGGGCAGTTCCAGGTGTTGGTGATCATCTTGAAAGCCCTTCATGGCATGGGTCCAGGTTATTTGAAGGACTGTACCACTTGTGCTGGTAGAGGAGGCATGGTGCGGGTCCAAAGTCACACAACCAGTTTTCATGCCTGAGGTGGAACTAGAACTCACTGTCTCCTGGGGATTGGCCCAAAGTCACCCAGTTGCCTTTCATGCCTAAAGTGGGACTAGAACTCACTGTCTCCTGGGGATTGGCCCAAAGTCACCCAGTTGGCTTTCATGCCTAAGGTGGGACTAGAACTCACTGTCTCCTGGTGATTGGCCCAAAGTCACCCAGTTGGCTTTCATGTCTAAGGCGGGACTAGAACTCACTGTCTCCTGGGGATTGGCCCAAAGTCACCCAGTTGGCTTTCATGCCTAAGGCGGGACTAGAACTCACTGTCTCCTGGGGATTGGCCCAAAGTCACCCAGTTGGCTTTCATGTCTAAGGCGGGACTAGAACTCACTGTCTCCTGGGGATTGGCCCAAAGTCACCCAGTTGGCTTTCATGTCTAAGGCGGGACTAGAACTCACTGTCTCCTGGGGATTGGCCCAAAGTCACCCAGTTGGCTTTCATGTCTAAGGCGGGACTAGAACTCACTGTCTCCTGGGGATTGGTCCAAAGTCACCCAGTTGGCTTTCATGCCTAAAGTGGGACTAGAACTCACTGTCTCCTGGTGATTGGCCCAAAGTCACCCAGTTGGCTTTCATGTCTAAGGCGGGACTAGAACTCACTGTCTCCTGGGGATTGGCCCAAAGTCACCCAGTTGGCTTTCATGCCTAAGGTGGGACTAGAACTCACTGTCTCCTGGGGATTGGCCCAAAGTCACCCAACCAGTCAAAGCCTACAAACTTGAAATTTGGCCCGTATGTTCCTCTTGGCTTCTAAGGGCTCACTAAGAAATGATTTTTCCAAATGATCATCAGAGCATTTAGAGTATTTCCTATATTATTATTAACACGCTCTGATGCTAAGGAGTTCTACTCCCCCTCCCCCAACTGAAAAGAAATCTCTTCCAAATGCAAAACACAAGCAGAGGAGAGGAGTTTCAGTTTCACAGCACCAAGTAGCTTTAGTACAGAACAGTTGAGCTAAGCCACGCCCAGGCTCCTTGCTGTCTCCTTGCTCATACAACAAATACTGGTTCAGTTTCCAAACAGCCCTCAACTCTCTCACACACTGAGAGGACGCTAGCCAGATGAATACCGATGGATGCTGGTAGACAGAGGCAGAATTTCCCCCCTTACTTTCTTCCCCAAAAACTAAGCCCGACCACATAGTTTCCTAGCGAAGCACGAGTATCCAGCTAGTATCTGATAACTGTCACAACTGATTAAGAATACATTGGTATTAGCAGATTGGAAATTGTTTATACAACAGCTTACTCAAGGAATCACCAAGAATATTCCCACCAACACTGACAATGCAAGCCACTTGTATATAAAAAGAGAGCAAACTCCATTCCGTTCTAGTGCTGATGATGTTGCCTAGTTGGGTGAGGAAATGTCTGCAAAATAACAACCAAGCTCAGAGAACATCAAGGACCACAAAGTTGTTGTTCCCCTCCTCCATCCCCCCCACCTCTTCTCTGTAAACCCTCCTCCTCTTCTCTGTAAACCGTTCTAGCACTGATGCTGTTAGCTAGTTGGGTCCAGAGGTGGGATTCAATTTTTTTTTACTACCGGTTCTGCGGGCGTGGCTTGGTGGGTGTGGCAGGGGAAGGATACTGTAAAACCTCCAGTCAGAGGATGGATTTGCCGGTTCTCCGAACTACTGAAAATTTCCACCACCGGTTCTCCAGAACTGGTCAGAACCTGCTGAAGGCCACCTCTGGTTGGGTCATGAGACATCTGCAAGCAAATCACCAAGGTCAGAGAGCACCAAGGACCCCAGAGTTCAACCCGGAGCTACAAAGATTCTCTTCTATCTATAGATTTGGAATTAAAATTGATCCATCAAAAATGGTTCGTTTGTTTGTTTTCAAATTTAATGGACATAAAGCAGGACTAGCAAAGTCCCCCAGCTGGCTTTCATGCCTAAGGCAGGACTAGAACTCACCGTCTCCTGGGGATTCACCCAGGTGTGCTCTTATCTAGGGTTCCCCAAAAAGCACTAAGCAGTGCTTTTTCTCCCAGCAAAACCCCTTTTATTAAACGAAGGTGAATTTCATGCATTCACATTCAGCCAAAGGCCTGGCAAACAGTCTTACAAGGGGATAATTAGAAGCACAGACCTGATCTAGCCTGGAGAGCTGCCAAGTAAATATTCCCAAATGCAGTGCTGACAAGGAAGGACTCAGCACAGAGTCTCTGAGATGCACAGACAGATTTCACACTACTGCAACGCACAAATTGTTTCCTGCAAAAGCCCCTCCCCTTTTGCTCCTGGGAGCGGGCATCCACTGTTCACCTCTGGCTCTTCTGGGAATGGAATAGAAGGGAATGGAATGGAATGGAATGGAACAGAACAGTATAGTATAGTATAGAATGGAATGGAATGGAATGGAATGGAATGGGACAGAACAGTATAGTATAGTACAGTATAGTATAGTATAGTATAGTATGGTATGGTATGGTATGGTATGGTATGGTATGGTATGGTATGGTATGGTATGGTATGGTATGGAATGGAATGGAATGGAATGGAATGGAATGGAATGGAATGGAATGGGACAGAACAGTATAGTATAGTATAGTATAGTATAGTATAGTATAGAATAGAATAGAATAGAATAGAATAGAATAGAATAGAATAGAATGGAATGGAATGGAATGGAATGGAATGGAATGGAATGGAATGGGACAGAACAGTATAGAATAGAATAGAATAGAATAGAATAGAATGGAATGGAATGGAATGGAATGGAATGGAATGGAATGGAATGGAATGGAATGGAATGGAATGGGACAGAACAGTATAGTATAGTATAGTATAGTATAGTATAGTATAGAATAGAATAGAATAGAATAGAATAGAATAGAATGGAATGGAATGGAATGGAATGGGACAGAACAGTATAGTATAGTATAGAATAGAATAGAATAGAATAGAATAGAATAGAATAGAATAGAATGGAATGGAATGGAATGGAATGGAATGGAATGGGACAGAACAGTATAGAATAGAATAGAATAGAATAGAATAGAATGGAATGGAATGGAATGGAATGGAATGGAATGGAATGGGATGGGATGGAATGGGATGGAATGGAATGGAACGGGACAGAACAGTATAGAATAGAATAGAATAGAATAGAATAGAATAGAATAGAATAGAATAGAATAGAATAGAATAGAATAGAATGGAATGGAATGGAATGGAATGGAATGGAATGGAATGGAATGGGACAGAACAGTATAGAATAGAATAGAATAGAATAGAATAGAATGGAATGGAATGGAATGGAATGGAATGGAATGGAATGGAATGGGATGGAATGGAATGGAATGGGACAGAACAGTATAGAATAGAATAGAATAGAATAGAATAGAATAGAATAGAATAGAATAGAATAGAATGGAATGGAATGGAATGGAATGGGATGGAATGGAATGGAACGGGACAGAACAGTATAGAATAGAATAGAATAGAATAGAATAGAATAGAATGGAATGGAATGGAATGGAATGGAATGGAATGGGATGGAATGGAATGGAACGGGACAGAACAGTATAGTATAGAATAGAATAGAATAGAATAGAATAGAATGGAATGGAATGGAATGGAATGGAATGGAATGGAATGGAATGGGACAGAACAGTATAGAATAGAATAGAATAGAATAGAATAGAATAGAATAGAATAGAATAGAATGGAATGGAATGGAATGGAATGGAATGGAATGGAATGGAATGGAATGGAATGGGATGGGATGGAATGGGATGGAATGGAATGGAACGGGACAGAACAGTATAGAATAGAATAGAATAGAATAGAATAGAATAGAATAGAATAGAATGGAATGGAATGGAATGGGATGGAATGGAATGGAACGGGACAGAACAGTATAGTATAGAATAGAATAGAATAGAATAGAATAGAATAGAATAGAATAGAATGGAATGGAATGGAATGGAATGGGATGGAATGGAATGGAACGGGACAGAACAGTATAGAATAGAATAGAATAGAATAGAATAGAATAGAATAGAATAGAATAGAATAGAATGGAATGGAATGGAATGGAATGGAATGGAATGGAATGGAATGGGATGGAATGGAATGGAACGGGACAGAACAGTATAGTATAGAATAGAATAGAATAGAATGGAATGGAATGGAATGGAATGGAATGGGATGGGATGGAATGGGATGGAATGGAATGGGATGGGATGGGATGGGACGGGACAGTACGGGACCAGTGATGGGATTCAAAAAATTTTACTACCGTTTCTGTGGGCATGGCTTGGTGGGTGTGGTGTGGCTTGGTGGGCATGGCTTGGGAGTGTCAGGGGAAGGATACTGCAAAATCTCCATTCTCTCCCCACCCCACTAACCTGCTTTCCAGCTCCGTTCTCCTGTCCAGGGCAACCAAAGGAGACCCAGCCGATCAGCTGGGACTCAATGGGAGGCGGAGAAGAGATGGGGTTGGCGGGGCCAATCAGAGGTGGTATTTCAAACTACTCAAAATTTCCGTTACCGGTTCTCCAGAACTGGTCAGAACCTGCTGAATACCACCACTGGACAGGACGGGATGGAACAGAACAGAACAGAACAGAACAGAACAGAATAGAATAGAATAGGAATAGAATAGAATAGAATAGAATAGAATAGAATAGAATAGAATAGAATAGAATAGAATAGAATAGAATAGAATAGAATAGAATAGAATGCCGTGTTTCTCATAAAATAAGGCTGGGCCTTATTATTTTTTTGACCCCTGAAAAAACAGCTAGGCCGTCTTTTCGGGGGTGACTTAATTTCCACACACACCCCACGCGCACCCTCACCTAGAGCACCCGACGCACAGATTCACCTCGCCACCGCGCCGCTTCTATCGGCCGTTAGAAGCGCCCCACAGGCAACCACGCCTCGCCACGAGGCTGCTCTTACGGCTGATAGAAGCGGCTTGGTGGTGAGGCATGGCTGCCCATGGGGTGCTCTAGCCAAGGTTAGCCACGGAGTGCTCCTAACGGCAAGTTTCCTCCCCCCCCCGCCCCCCCCCCATTTCTCTTCACCTCGTGTTGTTCAAGCAATGTGAGAAAAGGCAGGAAACGCATGCTTTAAATAGGCCCAAATTTGGGGGGCGGGGCTTAATTTCACTGCATGCCTATAAAATAGTGCTGGGCCTTCCTATTGAGGGGGGGGGGCATATTGTTGGAGAAACACGGTAGAAGAATAGAATTTACAGAATAGAATAGAATAGAATAGAATAGAATAGAATAGAATAGAATAGAATAGAATAGAATAGAATAGAATAGAATAGAATAAGGAATAGAGTAGAGTAGAGTAGAGTAGAGTAGAGTAGAGTAGAGTAGAGTAGAGTAGAGTAGAGAGCACAGCACAAAACAGAACATAATTCTTTACTGGCCAAGTGTGATTGGACACACAAGGAATTTGTCTTTTGTGCAAATGCTCTCAATTTACATAAAAGAAAAGAGACATTGCTCAAGAGTCAAGAATCATCAGGTACACCACTTAATTATAGTCATAGGGTACAATAAGAATAGAATAGAATAAGAATAGAATAGAATAGAATAGAATAGAATAGAATAGAATAGAATAGAATAGAATAGAATAGAAAATATAGGATAGGATAGAATAAAGAATAGAATGAAGAACAGAATAGAATAGAATAAAGAATAGAATAGAAAACAATAGAATAGAATTAGGAGAGGAGAGAAGAGAAGAGAAGAGAGAAAGAAAATATGGAATGGAATGGAATGGAATGGAGAAGAATGGAATAGAATAGAATAGAATAGAATAGAATAGAATAGAATAGAATAGAATAGAAGTAGAAGTAGAGTAGAGTAGAGTAGAGTAGAGTAGAGTAGAGTAGAGTAGAGTAGAGTAGAGTAGAGTAGAAAGCACAGCACAAAACAGAACAGAATTCTTTACCGGCCAAATGTGATTGGACACACGAGGAATTTGTCTCCAGTGCATAAGCACAACTGTGCATACAAACAACAAACTCATAGACCATAAATCAGACTTACAATCATTAATCATCAGATACAAACAGCAAATGATCAATCTTAAGATCCCAATAGGAGAAAGATAGTAGGAAAGATGAGAAAGGGTGAGAAATGAGAAGATGAGAAAAAGGAGAGGGATAATAATCTCATATCTTATCTCATCTCATTTCATCTCATCATCTCATCTCATCTCATACTTCCTATCCTATCCTACCCTACTCTACCCTATCTTACCTTACCTTATCTTATTTCTGACAACTGATTCTCCAGTCTCTCCTTGAAAACTTTCAGTGATGGAGCACCCATGACTTCTGAAGGCAAAAGTCATTCCACTGATTAATTGTTTTCACTGTCAGGGAATTTCTCCTTAATTCTAGGTTGCTTCTCTCCTTGGTTAGTTTCCATCCATGGCTTCTGGTCGTGCCCTCTGGTGCTTTGGAGAATAGTTTGACCCCCTTCTTCTTTGGGGTAGCCCCTCAAATATTGGAATCCTGCTATCATGTCTCACACACACACACACCCCAAGGCCGCCTTCTCTTTAAACTAACTAAAGTCCCTTTTTCATTCAACTAGACCAAGGGTCTTCAAACGCGACAGCTTTAAGACTTGTGGACTTCAACTCCCAGAATTCCTCCTCCAGTTATGTTAGGTCAGGAATTCTGGGAGTTGAAGTCCACAAGCCTTAAAGCTGTCGAGTTTGAAGAGCCTTGAAGTAGACTTACCCAATACCTACAACTATTTTTCATATGTTTTAACCTCCAGTCCCTTAACCCTCCTGGTTGCTCTTCTCTACACTCTTTCTAGAGTCTCAACCTCTTTTTTAATAATGAGGTGACTAAAACTGGATGCAGGATTCCAGGTGTGGTATTTGCACCAAACTGATTCTGGCCAAATAAGTCAGATTGTCTTGTGGCACTGAGTTCTGTAAGCTACGAGAGGGATGGACAAAGAAATATTGGGGTGGAGTGTTTCTTCTTAAATTGCCTGCCAATAAACTCCACTCAGGGAATGCAACATCAAAGGGGACCCTCTTAAAGTCACGAGCACTGAGAACAACCATTCTCTGTGTCATGCCCCTGGTGGAGACTAACTCTGAGGGAGAGGAGGAACAGCCGACAGGGAGTGGAAGTGTGGCTCCAGAGGTTGTGGAGAAGGCTGGGGAAGGGCAAAGGCCGGCTGGGCAGTCAGAGGAAGAACCAGGCCCATCCCCTCTCCATCCTAGGGCATGCAGGGAAGAGAGAATAAGGGAGAGACAGGAATGGCATGGTCTACAGGGGAGGAAAGGGCCTTGATCCCCTTCATGGGCTGCAGCTGTGAGAACTGGATAAGAGGACGGACATGCGTATGGGCCAGTGCTGGAAACAAAGCGTGGAAATATCTCTGTCGTTCCTCTCTGAGTTTGGCGTCCTTCCAAGTGTGTGTTTCGATATCTGTGGACGTCTTCAAGCCCTTATCTTGCCTGGCTCCCATAATTGTTTCAGTGTGGTTTGTGTTGTTTTTACTCTTCATAATTTATAAGCATTTTTAGTTTAAATGGCATTTCCTCCTTTCCGTAATTGTTTTGGGGAGTTTTTTCTCTCCAGTCAAGGATATTTGGAGCTTGGAAGCAAAGTGAAGGAATAAAAGGGGCTTCACCTGTTTTTTTTGTGACTGTGTTTTTTTTGTATCCCACCCTGGGTCATCACAGTCTGGTGCTTGGTTTTGGGAGTCCTTCTCAATATCCTTTTCCACCTCGTGCCTCTCACGATGGCGCCAATGACGCAGCCGTCCATGGAGGAATGATGGAAACACCAATCCCTTCATTATCCAAGGATAATTAAATGAACATGGACACTCCTTAATGGAAAGGATGAATGGCAGAACACACTGTCTTCCCCTTAATTTTCCAAGGATGAATCAGATTGCGAGGCTGAAGTCATTCATAGGGGGCAGGAACATTGGCTGCTTTTTTCTCAATTAACCTGACCTCAGAATCTCTTTTAAGAAGAGTTTGGACAACCATTGAAATGGTCCAGGGCAGTGGTGGGATTCAATTTGTTTTACTACCGGTTCTGTGGGCGTGGCTTGGTGGGCGTGGCAGGGGAAGGATACTATAAAATCTCCAGTCAGAGGTGGGATTTGCCGGTTCTCCGAACTACTCAAAATTTCCACTTCTGGTTCTCCAGAACTGGTCAGAACCTGCTGAATATCACCTCTGGTCCAGGGTTTCCTCCTGCTTGAGCAGTGGGTTGGACTAGAAGACCTCCAAGATCCGTTCTAACCCTGTTATTCTATTCTATTCTATTCTATTCTATTCTATTCTATTCTATTCTATTCTATTCTAATTCTATTCTATTCTATTCTGTTCTGATTCTATTCTGTTCTGTTCTGATTCTGTTCTTGATTCCATTATTCTATTCTATCCTTCATTCCATTATTCTATTCTAATTCTATTATATTCTAATTCTATTCTATTCTATCCTTCATTTCATTATTCTCCATTCAAATTCCTATTCTATTCTATTCTATTCTATTCTATTCTAATTCTAATTCTATTCTATCCTTCATTCCATTATTCCATTCCATTCCATTCTATTCTATTCTAATTCTATTCTATTCTATTCTAATTCTATTCTAATTCTATTCTATGCTATCCTTCATTCCATTATTCTATTCTATTCTATTCTATTCCTTATTCTATTCTAATTCTAATTCCATTCCATTCTACTCTATTCTAATTCTATTCTATCCTATTCTAATTCTAATTCTTATTCTGATTCTATTCTATTCATCCTTCATTCCATTATTCATTCTATTCTATTCTATTCTATTCTATTCTATTCTATTCTATTCTAGTTCTATTCTATTCTATTCTATTCTATTCTTTTCTATTATTTCTATTCTATTCTATTCTAATTATATTCTATCCTTCATTCCATTATTCCATTCCATTCCATTCTATTCTATTCTATTCGAATTCTATTCTATTCTATTCTATTCTATTCTATTCTATTCTATTCTATTCTATTCTATTCTATTCTATTCTATTCTATCCTTCATTCCATTATTCCATTCCATTCCATTCTATTCTATTCATTTTCTCCATTCTATTCTATTCTATTCTATTCTATTCTATTCTATTCTAATTCTATTCCTTATTCTATTCTAATTCTAATTCTAATTCTATTCTACTCTATTTTAATTGTATTCTATCCTATTCTCTATATTTTATATTCTGTTCTGTTCTGTTCTGTTCTGTTCTGTTCTACTCCACTCCACTCCACACCATTCCATTCCAAGAATAACAGAATAACAGAGTCAGAAGGGACCTTCAAGGTGTTCTAGTCCAACCCCCTGCTCAAGCAGGAGACCCTAACCCTATACCATTCCAGACAAAAGGCTGCCCAACCTCTTCTTAAAAATCTCCAGTGATGGGATCACCCACCACTTCTGGAGGACAGTCGTTCCACTGATCAATTGTTCTCACCTGTTAGGAAATTTCTCCTTAATTCTACACTGGTTCTCTCCTTGATTATCCCAAAGGTGCTATTTTTCAAGAGGCAGCTGGACTTCCTTTGTTTTTCCTTGAAGACGCTTTGTTTCTCATCCAAGAAGCTCCTTCAGTTGTAAACGGAAGAAGCTTCTTGGATGAGAAGCGAAACGTCTTCAAGGAAAAACAAAGGAAGTCCAGTTGCCTCTTGAAAAAGCATCTTTGGGACAACCGTGACCTGGATGATGGAGAATCTCCGTAGACATTTCATTCTGGGTTGTTTCTCTCCTTGGTTAGTTTCTATCCATTGCTTCTTGTCCTACCTTCAGGTGCTTTGGAGCAGTGGTCTCTGCTCCTTTCTTCTTCTGCTTTTGGCTGCATGCAAGGAAAGCAGCAGAAGTCTTTCTTTCTCTCCCCCAAACTCTGCCAGAAATGAGCCTTTGGGACCCTGCAAGGCCTCCTGCTCCAAGAGGCTGCGCCGGCAAAGACTCATTCCTGGCGGAGTTTGAGGGAGAGAAAGAAAGACTTCTGCAGCTTCTGCTGCTTTCCTTGCATGAAGCCAAAAGTCTCTCTCTCTCCCCCTGAGAACGGAGCTGGAGACAGTATCCTGCGATCCCAAATAAAGAACGATTGATTGGTAGGAAAACGGGGTGGGGAATTTTCCTGCAGACTTTTTTCGGGGGATTTTCCCAGGGTCTCTGGTCCGCGGGATATAAAATTATGAGTTTGGTGGTCCCTGAGGTCCAAAAGGTTGGCGACCCCTGCTTTGGAGAATAACTTGACTCCCTCTTCTTTGGAGCAGCCCCTCAAATATTGGAAGACTTCTATCCTGTCACCCCTGATCCTTCTTTTCATTAAACTAAACATACCCAATTCCAGCAACGGTTCTTCGTATGTTTTAGCTTCCAGCTCCCTAAATATCTTGGTTGCTCTTCTCTGCACTCTTTCCAGAGTCTCAACATTTTCTTGCTATTATCGTGATTAGAATTACTAATGCAATATTCCACTGTGGAAGAACTATGATACTTTAAAAAACCACATTCTGCTGGGTCTAATCTACAGCCAGGCGCCAACTATACTTTCCCGTTAGGAACCCTGAAAATATCACCCCAAGCAATTCATGCTAAAATACTCTTTTTTCCCCCCAAACTTTGCAACTTTAAGATGGGTGGACCTCAACTCCACGAATTCCCTAGCCAACATAAGATGGGATAGCTGGATGGGGAATTCTGGGAATTGAAGTGCACTCATCTTAAAGTTGTTAAATTTGGCCTAGTGGTAAACGCACCAGGATAGAAAGAAGAGACGGTGAGTCCCGCCTTAGCCATGAAAGCAGATAGGGTGACTTTGGGCCAATCACCAGGGGACGGTGAGTTCTAGTCCCGCCTGAAGCCATGAAAGCAGACTGGGTGACTTTGAGCCAATCACCAGGGGACGGTGAGTTCTAGTCCCGCCTTAGCCATGAAAGCAGACTGGGTGACTTTGAGCCAATCACCAGGGGACGGTGAGTTCTAGTCCCGCCTTAGCCATGAAAGCAGACTGAGTGACTTTGAGCCAATCACCAGGAGACAGTGAGTTCTAGTCCCGCCTGAAGCCATGAAAGCAGACTGAGTGACTTTGAGCCAATCACCAGGGGACGGTGAGTTCTAGTCCCGCCTGAAGCCATGAAAGCAGACTGGGTGACTTTGAGCCAATCACCAGGGACGGTGAGTTCTAGTCCCGCCTTAGCCATGAAAGCAGACTGGGTGACTTTGAGCCAATCACCAGGGGACGGTGAGTTCTAGTCCCGCCTTAGCCATGAAAGCAGACTGGGTGACTTTGAGCCAATCACCAGGGACGGTGAGTTCTAGTCCCGCCTTAGCCATGAAAGCAGACTGGGTGACTTTGAGCCAATCACCAGGAGACAGTGAGTTCTAGTCCCGCCTAGCCATGAAAGCAGACTGGGTGACTTTGAGCCAATCACCAGGGGACGGTGAGTTCTAGTCCCGCCTTAGCCATGAAAGCAGACTGGGTGACTTTGAGCCAATCACCAGGGGACGGTGAGTTCTAGTCCCGCCTTAGCCATGAAAGCAGACTGGGTGACTTTGAGCCAATCACCAGGGACGGTGAGTTCTAGTCCCGCCTTAGCCATGAAAGCAGACTGAGTGACTTTGAGCCAATCACCAGGAGACAGTGAGTTCTAGTCCCGCCTGAAGCCATGAAAGCAGACTGAGTGACTTTGAGCCAATCACCAGGGGACGGTGAGTTCTAGTCCCGCCTGAAGCCATGAAAGCAGACTGAGTGACTTTGAGCCAATCACCAGGGGACGGTGAGTTCTAGTCCCGCCTGAAGCCATGAAAGCAGACTGGGTGACTTTGAGCCAATCACCAGGGGACGGTGAGTTCTAGTCCCGCCTTAGCCATGAAAGCAGACTGGGTGACTTTGAGCCAATCACCAGGAGACAGTGAGTTCTAGTCCCGCCTGAAGCCATGAAAGCAGACTGGGTGACTTTGAGCCAATCACCAGGGGACGGTGAGTTCTAGTCCCGCCTGAAGCCATGAAAGCAGACTGGGTGACTTTGAGCCAATCACCAGGGGACGGTGAGTTCTAGTCCCGCCTTAGCCATGAAAGCAGACTGGGTGACTTTGAGCCAATCACCAGGGGACGGTGAGTTCTAGTCCCGCCTGAAGCCATGAAAGCAGACTGGGTGACTTTGAGCCAATCACCAGGGGACGGTGAGTTCTAGTCCCGCCTGAAGCCATGAAAGCAGACTGGGTGACTTTGGGCCAATCACCAGGGGACGGTGAGTTCTAGTCCCGCCTGAAGCCATGAAAGCAGACTGGGTGACTTTGAGCCAATCACCAGGGGACGGTGAGTTCTAGTCCCGCCTTAGCCATGAAAGCAGACTGGGTGACTTTGAGCCAATCACCAGGAGACGGTGAGTTCTAGTCCCGCCTGAAGCCATGAAAGCAGACTGAGTGACTTTGAGCCAATCACCAGGGGACGGTGAGTTCTAGTCCCGCCTGAAGCCATGAAAGCAGACTGAGTGACTTTGAGCCAATCACCAGGGACGGTGAGTTCTAGTCCCGCCTGAAGCCATGAAAGCAGACTGGGTGACTTTGAGCCAATCACCAGGGGACGGTGAGTTCTAGTCCCGCCTGAAGCCATGAAAGCAGACTGGGTGACTTTGAGCCAATCACCAGGGACGGTGAGTTCTAGTCCCGCCTGAAGCCATGAAAGCAGACTGAGTGACTTTGAGCCAATCACCAGGGGACGGTGAGTTCTAGTCCCGCCTGAAGCCATGAAAGCAGACTGGGTGACTTTGAGCCAATCACCAGGGGACGGTGAGTTCTAGTCCCGCCTGAAGCCATGAAAGCAGACTGGGTGACTTTGAGCCAATCACCAGGGGACGGTGAGTTCTAGTCCCGCCTTAGCCATGAAAGCAGACTGGGTGACTTTGAGCCAATCACCAGGGACGGTGAGTTCTAGTCCCGCCTGAAGCCATGAAAGCAGACTGGGTGACTTTGAGCCAATCACCAGGGGACGGTGAGTTCTAGTCCCGCCTGAAGCCATGAAAGCAGACTGGGTGACTTTGGGCCAATCACCAGGGGACGGTGAGTTCTAGTCCCGCCTGAAGCCATGAAAGCAGACTGGGTGACTTTGAGCCAATCACCAGGGGACGGTGAGTTCTAGTCCCGCCTTAGCCATGAAAGCAGACTGGGTGACTTTGAGCCAATCACCAGGAGACGGTGAGTTCTAGTCCCGCCTGAAGCCATGAAAGCAGACTGAGTGACTTTGAGCCAATCACCAGGGACGGTGAGTTCTAGTCCCGCCTGAAGCCATGAAAGCAGACTGAGTGACTTTGAGCCAATCACCAGGGGACGGTGAGTTCTAGTCCCGCCTGAAGCCATGAAAGCAGACTGAGTGACTTTGAGCCAATCACCAGGGGACGGTGAGTTCTAGTCCCGCCTGAAGCCATGAAAGCAGACTGAGTGACTTTGAGCCAATCACCAGGGACGGTGAGTTCTAGTCCCGCCTGAAGCCATGAAAGCAGACTGGGTGACTTTGAGCCAATCACCAGGGGACGGTGAGTTCTAGTCCCGCCTTAGCCATGAAAGCAGACTGGGTGACTTTGAGCCAATCACCAGGAGACGGTGAGTTCTAGTCCCGCCTGAAGCCATGAAAGCAGACTGAGTGACTTTGAGCCAATCACCAGGGGACGGTGAGTTCTAGTCCTGCCTGAAGCCATGAAAGCAGACTGAGTGACTTTGAGCCAATCACCAGGGGACGGTGAGTTCTAGTCCCGCGTTAGCCATGAAAGCAGACTGGGTGACTTTAGTCCAATCACCAGGAGACAGTGAGTTCTAGTCCCGCCTTAGCCATGAAAGCAGACTGAGTGACTTTAGTCCAATCACCAGGAGACAGTGAGTTCTAGTCCCGCCTTAGCCATGAAAGCAGATTGGGTGACTTTAGTCCAATCACCAGGAGACGGTGAGTTCTAGTCCTGCCTTAGCCATGAAAGCAGACTGGATGACTTTGGGCCAATCACCAGGGGACGGTGAGTTCTAGTCCCGCCTTAGCCATGAAAGCAGACTGGGTGACTTTGAGCCAATCACCAGGAGACGGTGAGTTCTAGTCCCGCCTGAAGCCATGAAAGCAGACTGAGTGACTTTGAGCCAATCACCAGGGGACGGTGAGTTCTAGTCCTGCCTGAAGCCATGAAAGCAGACTGGGTGACTTTGAGCCAATCACCAGGGGACAGTGAGTTCTAGTCCCACCTTAGCCATGAAAGCAGACTGGGTGACTTTAGTCCAATCACCAGGAGACAGTGAGTTCTAGCATGAAAGCAGATTGGGTGACTTGTCAATCACCAGGAGACGGTGAGTTCTAGTCCACCTTACCATGAAAGCAGACTGGGTGACTTTAGTCCAATCACCAGGAGACAGTGAGTTCAGTCCGCCTTAGCCATGAAAGCAGACTGAGTGACTTTGAGCCAATCACCAGGGGACGGTGAGTTCTAGTCCCGCCTTAGCCATGAAAGCAGATTGGGTGACTTTAGTCCAATCACCAGGAGACGGTGAGTTCTAGTCCCGCCTTAGCCATGAAAGCAGACTGAGTGACTTTGAGCCAATCACCAGGAGATGGTGAGTTCTAGTCCCGCCTTAGCCATGAAAGCAGATTGGGTGACTTTAGTCCAATCACCAGGAGACAGTGAGTTCTAGTCCTGCCTTAGCCATGAAAGCAGACTGAGTGACTTTGAGCCAATCACCAGGGGACGGTGAGTTCTAGTCCCGCCTTAGCCATGAAAGCAGATTGGGTGACTTTAGTCCAATCACCAGGGGACAGTGAGCTCTAGTCCCGCCTAAAGCCATGAAAGCAGACTGGGTGACTTTGGGCCAATCACCAGGGGACGGTGAGTTCTAGTCCCGCCTGAAGCCATGAAAGCAGACTGGGTGACTTTGAGCCAATCACCAGGGGACGGTGAGTTCTAGTCCCGCCTTAGCCATGAAAGCCAAATGTATGATTATGGGCCAATCAGGAGAAGGTGAGTTCTAGTTCCACCTTAGGCATAAAAGCTGGTTGGGCCAATCACCAGGAGATGATGAGTTCTAGTTCCGCCTTAGCCATGAAAGCCAGTTGGGTGACTTTCAGCCAATCGTTCTCTTTTGGCCCAACTCACCTCACAGGATTATTTTCATTGTTTATTTTTAAAAATGTTAATTTTTTAAAAGAAAAATATCTTTTCAAGTTGCCAAGATTAAGAAACACCGCCTCAGAAACAACAGCTACGCTTACACAACGCACAAAACCTTCCATCACCCCCTCCCCCCACAAGGCCTAACAATACGCTAACCCACAAGAAAAGCTAACCAAGATAGAACCATAACCAAGTTTAGAGTGCTCATATGGGGGGTGGGTGGGATTGTCGGCAACCGGAGATGCCTATCCAAAGCACAAAAAAAGCAGCGGAGCCTTCACCTGGGTTCGAGAGCTGCCAAAGAAAGTCGGGGCAAAAGAGAAGAGCTCCTACTTAGTTCAGCCTTACCCCACCCCTTGGATCCAGGTGCGAATCCTGCTCCAAAGTCTCTTAGCTGGCAATGGGGAAGCCATAGAGTCCCTGCTTGTTTCAACCTCATCGCTTCTTCCCCCAGGACCCTGATTCAAATTTTGCACCAAGATCTTGCAGTGTTGGCAAAATGAAGCTAGAGAGTTCTTGCTTGGTTCATTCTTACCCCTTCCTGCTCAGGATCCTGATTCAAATCCTGCTCCGAGGTCACGCTTCCTACCTCCCCTTCTCTAGGACCCCAATGCAAATCCTGCTTCCTTCCTTCCTGCCTCTTAGCCAGCAACGCAAACCTATGGAGTTTCTCCTTGCTTCAGCCTCCCCTTTCTTCTTCCGGGACCCTGATACAAATCCTGCTCTGAGGTGTCTTAGCTGGCAAGGGGGAAACCCAGAGAATTCCTGCTTCTTTCAGCCTCACCCCTTTTTGCCCCTGAATCCGGATTCAAATCCTGCTCCAAGGCCTCTTAAACCAGGGCTCTCCAACCTTGGCAACTTGGACTTGTGGACTTCAACTCCCAGAATTCCTCAGCCAACTTGAACACTTGTGGACTTCAACTCCCAGAATTCCTCAGCCAGCTTTAACACTTGTGGACTTCAACTCCCAGAATTCCTCAGCCAACTTTAACACTTGTGGGCTTCAACTCCCAGAATTCCTGAGCCAGCTTTAACGCTTGTGGGCTTCAACTCCCAGAATTCCTGAGCCAGCTTTAACGCTTGTGGGCTTCAACTCCCAGAATTCCTCAGCCAACTTGAAGACTTGTGGACTTCAACTCCCAGAATTCCTCAGCCAGCTTTAACACTTGTGGACTTCAACTCCCAGAATTCCTCAGCCAGCTTTAATGCTTGTGGGCTTCAACTCCCAGAATTCCTCAGCCAACTTGAACACTTGAGGACTTCAACTCCCAGAATTCCTCAGCCAACTTGAAGGCTTGAGGACTTCAACTCTCAGAATTCCTCAGCCAACTTGAACACTTGAGGACTTCAACTCCCAGAATTCCTCAGCCAGCTTTAACGCTTGAGGACTTCAACTCCCAGAATTCCTCAGCCAGCAAAGCTTGAAGTCCACAAGTCTTAAAAGTTGCCAGGTTGGAGACCGCTGTCTTAAACTGAACCCCCACAGGTCCTCCTCCCCTTTCTTAGGACCCCGATGCAAATTCTTCTCCTTGCCTGCCTCTTAGCCGGCACCGCAAACCTACGGAGGTCCTCCTTGCTTCAGCCTCCCCTTCCTTCTCCCGGGACCCCGATTCAAATTCTGCTCCAAGGTTCTCTTAGCTGGCGAGGTGAATTCATAAGAGTTCCTGCTCGGTTCAGCCTCCCCCCTCCCCCCCGGTTCTTTCTCCCGGGACCCCGATGCAAATCCTGCTTTTCTTAGCTGGCCACGCGAACCTGCAGAGGTCCTCCTTGCTTCGGCCTCCCTCTTCTTCTCCCCCCCCTCCAAGGACCCCGATTCAAATCCTGCCCCCATAGCCTCCTC
This sequence comes from Notechis scutatus, assembly GCF_049901735.1. Classification (NCBI taxonomy): domain Eukaryota; kingdom Metazoa; phylum Chordata; class Lepidosauria; order Squamata; family Elapidae; genus Notechis; species Notechis scutatus. Next base: position 4,164,206 of record NC_142011.1, on the reverse strand, counting down.
TTAGCTGGCAAGGTGAACCCATAAGAGTTCCTGCCTCCCCTTTCCTTGTCCCTTGGACCCCGATTCAAATCCTGCTTCGCAACCACTTAGCTGGCCAAGCGAAACCTCACCCCCACACACACACCCCCACCCCTTCTCCCACCCGACTCTCACTCCCAAGCCCCGCGTGGCCCCTACCCCACCCACCCCCTCCTCCTCCTCCTCCTCACCTGGCTTCTTCTTTCTGGCTTGGGCGAGCATTTCCCTGGAGTTGGCGAGGAAGAGGAGCAGCCAAAAAACCCGCCGCATCTGGCCGGGCATCCAACACGGAGCAAAGAGGCTCAAATCCTCCAGGACGCGGGGGTGGGAGAGAGGACAGTTTTCTCCCTGCCCCTCCTCGCTGCCCCCGCGCAGGGATGTGTGGAGCGAAGCAAATCTCCCCGTGGGAGTTTTCCAAAGTTGCGGGGAGAAAAATAACCAAAGGAAAGAAAGCCACGTTCACAGCATCTCCAGCAACCGATCGCCACGCGTGTCGAAGAGTTGGTGGGGTGGGCTATAAGACTCAAGGACGCCCACTCCCAGAACCCGTTTGTGGGGGGGGGGAGAGAAGACCTCCCCCCCTTTAGCAGCCGCCGCAGAGCCTCGTCCGATGGGCTGGGTCAGCTAGCTGGTCCGGCTCTTCTTCTCCGGCTCACCTGCGGCGGGAGACCCCAGCCGGGCACAGCCGCCGGCCCCTCTCCCCGCCCCGCCCAGGGCAGGCGGCCGCTTCGCCTCCTCCGGGACCCCGCCGGGCACTGTTTTATGCCCGGGCTGAACTCCTGCCATGGTCTCGCCCGGCAAGCAGGTTGGAGGGGAACCCCCCGGCCGAAAGGCTGGGGTGGAGTCACGAGAGTTTAACCGTGTCCCTGCCGGGTCAGTCGGCCCGTCTTCCTCCTCTCCACTCCCTTCTCCTCCTGGACCCCAAGACCCTCCCCCTCATGGGGAAGACACCCTTCCCCCAAAAAGAAACACCCCCAACCCGGCTTTTGAGGTGGGTAGAGAGCGAGACCCGCCCGGACGCGATCCGGAGGGAAGCCGAAAAAAGGGGATCCGCGCAAGAGAAAGAAGCTTCGGCGCAGTCCCGACGGCCGAGTCGGGGTCGTTGGCAGCTCGGGACGGGCTGGGCTGGGGTCGTGGGGGACGCGCAGCCGGGCGAGGGGCAGAGAGACTCGGCGGGCTGCGGGAACTGGGAAGGGCGGCACCGCCTGCGATGAGATTCTTGAATTAACTGTTTCTTTGTTTCCTTATTGGGTTGGTTGGTTATTGCTTTTTCGTTGATTTTCCTGATTGATTATTTATTGGGTTGCCTGCCTGCCTGCCTGCCTGCCTGCCTGCCTGCCTGCCTATCTATCTATCTATCTATCTATCTATCTATCTATCTATCTATCTATCTATCTATCTATCTATCTATCTATCTATCTATCTATCTATCTATCTATCTACCCATCCACCCATCCACCCATCCACCCACCTACCATTCTACTTATCTTTCTAATCTATCTGTTTATCTATTTACCATCTATTTCTCTATCAATCATCATCTATCTGATTGCCTGCCTATCTATCTATCTATCTATCTATCTATCTATCTATCTATCTATCTATCTATCTATCTATCTAATCTGTTCATCTATTAGGTGGTTAGATTATTTCTTTATTAGATTATGTAATGATTTATTACATCCTCTCTCTCTCTCTCTCCATCTATTCATCTATTAAGTGGTTAGATTATTTCTTTATTATTTAATGGTTATTAGATCCTCTCCCCCCCCATAGATGGATGGATGGATCAATGGATCGATGGATGGATGGATCGATGGATGGATGGATAGATAGGTAGGTAGGTAGGTAGATAGATAGATAGATAGATAGATAGATAGATAGATAGATAGATAGATAGATAGATAGATAGATAAAGATAGATGGATAGATAGAGATGGATATAGATGGATGGATGGATGGATGGATGGATGGATGGATGGATGGATGGATAGATAGATAGATAGATAGATAGATAGATAGATAGATAGATAGATGATTATATAGAATGAATATATATTCATATATTAATTGGTTAGATTGTTTCTTTATTAAATTATTTAATGGTTTATTAGATTCCCGCACTCTCCCTCCCTCCCTATCTCCTATCTATCTACCTATCTAGCCATCCATGCGTCATCTATTAGATTATGTGCATATTTATTTATTTTTATTTTCAATTTATGATTATTACCTTGATAAATAACTCAGTGAACAGACCTGATACATCAAAACAACAACCCTGTGAGGTGGGTGGAGAAAAAAGTAACCGGTGCAATGTTACCCAGCCGGCTTTCATATGCCTAAGGCGGGACTAGAACTCCCCGTCTCCTGGTGACTGGTCCAAAGTCACCCAGCCAGTTTTCATGCCTAAGGTATCCTAGTGATTGGCCCAAAGTCACCCAGCTGACTTTCGTGCCTAAAGTGGGACTAGAACTCTTGCTAATTGACCCAAAGTCACCCAGCCAATTTTCACACTTAAATCAGGACTAGCACTCCCCGCCTCCCGGTGATTGGCCCAAAGTCACCCAGACGGCTTTCATGCCTAAGAGGGGACTAAAATCCCCCTAGAAAAATCTCCTGCTTTTTAGGCCGGCACCTAAATTATTACCCCAAACTAGATCTGCCAGATTTCCTCTGATTGCTACCATGACACCAGACAGGACTGTTCTTCTCTGTGACATTGGAAATTTTGTTCCTCTTTCTACATTCTTTCGTTGTGTTTGGCCCTCGTGTCATCCAACTCTGTGGTGTCTTCCCCAAACTCCAAAAACTTTAACCTTAGACTGTCTACTATTGACCTCACCCCTTTCCTAAGAGGTCTGTAGGGGGCGTGCATAAGCGCACCAACGTGCCTACCGTCCCTGTCCTATTGTTTCTTTTATTTTTCTTATATGCATCCATTTCATGTATTCATAACTATATTTATACTTATACCTGTTATCTTATAATTGCTTGACACAATAAAATAAATAAATAAAACATCAAATTCCTTTCCGAACATTTCCTTCTGTTCCTACTGCATGCAGCCCGTGTCCTGTGACTCCATATCAGAGGTCCCTCCAATTCTCTCTAAAATAATAATAATAATAATAATCTATTTATCCATCCCTACAAAGTTAGTGGTCCGGAATGGAGGTCTGGAGGACTGGCAAACGGGTTCCCAGAAAGCTTTTGGCAGTCAGTCTTTGACTGATGACTCCTGTTGAGAGACCAAAATTCTCGTTGCTAAGCAAGGCCGTTCTTCAGTGAGCCGCGACCAATTGGACGACCTTGCTTGCCACCGTCGCTAAGCGAATCACAGCCGCTGAGCCATGGGGTCATCAAGCATGACTTTGCCTCTGATGGGAAATGTTCTGACCCAGGTTTATGGAGACACTAACAAACACACCGTTAGTCCCCAAACCCCTTTTTCTTCATTTCAACGGCTGTGAATTTTAGTCATTCACAGCCCATAATGAGTCTGAAAACAGTTTGGAAATAGCCCCATGGAAGTCTGCCAAAGTCCTTCAGGATAAGGCTGATAAGCACCCACCTTTATCTCCCTGGAAATGCTGCCAATGACTAATTGTCATACAAGTCTCTGTACAAGGCCAAGGAGCATAAATTCAACACAGAGCTTCAGGTTTCAAATCGACCAGAACGAACAAAGTTGCTTCCTGCAAAGACTCCTGTCCCTTGGCTCCTCCTTTATACCTGATGGGAGGGGCTAATCATCTCCAAGCCTTACTCCCGAGTCGCCCCTTTTGTCTTAACTGTTCTTGCCTTGTGGCAGCTCTGTGCAGGCGCGCACTGGGAACAGGCTCCCGCTGTTCCTCTGCCTCACTGCTGTCAGATTCTGGAGGCTCCGGAGTCCGCACACAACTCCCAGATGGCCTTGGCCCCATCTCTGTGTCGGACGCAGATCCCTCGTCTTGAGTCTTTGGGGAAGACTCAACTCCCAGACTGGCCCAGACTGGCCCATGTTCCTCCCAGGCTGCCGGTGGACCACAATAGCAGATAACAAAAGATGATCCCATGACCCCAGGACTCCGCAACTATCATAAGTAGGTGGCTGTTGTCAGGTGCCCTAAATTCTGATCCTGGCCTTGCTGCGATGGTCATAACTGTGACGACCGTTGTAAGTCACGTTTTCCGGTACCATTGTAACTTTGAATGGTCCTTAGATGAACGGTTGTAAGTCAAGGACTAACTGTACCCTATTTCAAATATTCTCCACCCGTGTTGAAATGATCCCCATAAATCAGGGGTCCCCAATCTGTGGGCCACGAGCCACTACCAGGCTACGGCCTAATTGCCACCGGGCCACATGAGCGGCCGGCCAGTGCATACGCATACGGCCCCACTTGCATGAGAGTCGTGGCAGGCAGCCGCCACGGCCCCACTCGCGCAAGCGGTGCGGGTGCTTGCACACCTGCTCGCACCCACACCTGCGCCTGCCCCTCCCACCTAATCATCTCCTCTTTCCCCCATCTTCCCTCCCTACTCTGGACCACCAACCAGGGGTGGGATTCAAAAATCCCAGCAACCAGTTCGCTTCTGGATGGGCGTGGCCAAGGTGGGCGTGGCCTAATGGAACTTCCAAGAGGGCGTTCCCGGAGTCCGGAGGCTTCCCCGGAGTCCGGAGGCTTCCTCAGGCCTCTGGGAGGTGAAACACCTCCTCGGCTCCGGAGGCCCTCCAGAAGCCGAAACAGGCCTCCGGACTTCCAGTTCAGACCATTTTCCCCTTCCCCAGAGTCCGGAGGCTTCCTCGGGCTGGGAGGAAACAACTTCCCTGGGCTCAGAGGCCCTCCGGAAGCCAGAAACAGGCCGCCGACTTCAGAACCCAGTTCAGCCCTTTCCCTTCCCCATCGAGGCTCCTCAGGCCTCTTGGAGGTGAAAACAGCCTCCCGGCTCCGGAGGCTCTCCAGAAGCCAGAAACAGGCCGTCTCCGCTTCCAGTTCAGACCATTTTCCTTCCCAGAGTCCGGAGGCTTCCTGGCTGGGAGTGAGAAACAACTTCCTGGGCTCAGGAGGCCCTCCGGAAGCCGAAACAGGCCCGTCTCGGACTTCCAGAACTTCCAGTTCAGCCCATTTTCCCTTCCCCAGTCCGGAGGCTTCCTCAGGCCTCTGGGAGGGTGAAAACAGCCTCCCCCGGGCTCCAGAGGCCCTCCGGAAGCCAGAAACAGGCCCTTTTCCAGACTTCTGGTACTTCCGGAATGCCTGTTTTCCCCCCACCCTTCCAGAGCCTCCGCATGGACCCTGCACTTTCCTGCATCCAAAAAGGGGCCGTATGGAGACTCCTGGGATGGAAAGTGCAGGGTGGGCAGGGCCAGCCGGTCAGTTCAAATACTAGTTTGGCGAAGCGGATGCAAATTTAACATCCAGTTCGCCCAAACCGGGAGAATCCCACTTCTTACCACCAACTCAGAAAGTTTGCCGTAAATCATCTGAAAATTGTTCCAAAATAATTGCAGCAAAGATGGGTCAGGGTTCTGGAAACGAACACATATAAAGAATGGTTCCTGGAAATGGGGGTGTCTGGTGTAATGAAAAGGAAGACTGGGGGTGACATAATAGCAGTGTTCCAATATTTGAGGGGCTGCCCCGAACAAGAGGGCGGGGGGGTCAAGCTGTTCTCCAAAGAGAAGTGCGCACTCAGAGAACCGGTTGTTAAACCAGTTGCAACCCACCACTGCCCAGTCTGCTTTCATACCTAAGATGGGACTAGAACTCACTGTCTCCTGGGGATTGGCCCAAAGTCACCCAGTCTGCTTTCATGCCTAAGGTGGAACTAGAACTCCCAGTCTCCTGGGGATTGGCCCAAAGTCACCCAGTCTGCTTTCATGCCTAAGGTGGAACTAGAACTCCCAGTCTCCTGGTGATTGGCCCAAAGTCACCCAGTCTGCTTTCATGCCTAAGGTGGAACTAGAACTCCCAGTCTCCTGGTGATTGGCCCAAAGTCACCCAGTCTGCTTTCATGCCTAAGGTGGAACTAGAACTCCCAGTCTCCTGGGATTGGCTCAAAGTCACCCAGTATGCTTTCATACCTAAGGTGGGACTAGAACTCCCAGTCCCTGGTGATTGGCCCAAAGTCACCCAGTCTGCTTCCCTAGGTGGAACTAGAACTCCAGTCTCCGGGATTGGCCCAAAGTCACCCAGTCTGCTTTCATGCCTAAGGTGGAACTAGAACTCCCAGTCTCCTGGGGATTGGCTCAAAGTCACCCAGTATGCTTTCATACCTAAGGTGGGACTAGAACTCCCAGTCTCCTGGTGATTGGCCAAAGTCACCAGTCTGCTTTCATGCCTAAGGTGGAACTAGAACTCCCAGTCTCCTGGGGATTGGCTCAAAGTCACCCAGTATGCTTTCATACCTAAGGTGGAACTAGAACTCCCAGTCTCCCCGATTGCCAAAGTCACCCAGTCTGCTTTCATGCCTAAGGTGGAACTAGAACTCCCAGTCTCCTGGTGATTGGCCCAAAGTCACCCAGTCTGCTTTCATGCCTAAGGTGGAACTAGAACTCCCAGTCTCCTGGGATTGGCTCAAAGTCACCCAGTCTGCTTTCATGCCTAAGGTGGAACTAGAACTCCCAGTCTCCTGGGGATTGGCCAAAGTCACCCAGTCTGCTTTCATACCTAAGGTGGGACTAGAACTCCCAGTCTCCTGGGGATTGGCACAAAGTCACCAGCCTGCTTTCATACCTAAGGTGGACTAGAACTCCCAGTCTCCTAGAACCAGTCTCCATCCTAGGACTAGAACGTCTCCGGGATTGGCCCAAAGTCACCCAGTCTGCTTTCATGCCTAAGGTGGAACTAGAACTCCCAGTCTCCTGGGGATTGGCTCCAAAGTCACCCAGTCTGCTTTCATGCCTAAGGTGGAACTAGAACTCCCAGTCTCCTGGGGATTGGCTCAAAGTCACCCAGTCTGCTTTCATGCCTAAGGTGGAACTAGAACTCCCAGTCTCCTGGGATTGGCTCAAAGTCACCCAGTCTGCTTTCATGCCTAAGGTGGAACTAGAACTCCCAGTCTCCTGGTGATTGGCCCAAAGTCACCCAGTCTGCTTTCATGCCTAAGGTGGAACTAGAACTCCCAGTCTCCTGGGGATTGGCCCAAAGTCACCCAGTCTGCTTTCATACCTAAGGTGGGACTAGAACTCCCAGTCTCCTGGGGATTGGCTCAAAGTCACCCAGTCTGCTTTCATGCCTAAGGTGGAACTAGAACTCCCAGTCTCCTGGGGATTGGCCCAAAGTCACCCAGTCTGCTTTCATGCCTAAGGTGGAACTAGAACTCCCAGTCTCCTGGTGATTGGCTCAAAGTCACCCAGTCTGCTTTCATGCCTAAGGTGGAACTAGAACTCCCAGTCTCCTGGTGATTGGCCCAAAGTCACCCAGTCTGCTTTCATGCCTAAGGTAGAACTAGAACTCCCAGTCTCCTGGTGATTGGCCCAAAGTCACCCAGTCTGCTTTCATACCTAAGGTGGGACTAGAACTCCCAGTCTCCTGGGGATTGGCTCAAAGTCACCCAGTCTGCTTTCATACCTAAGGTGGGACTAGAACTCCCTGTCCCCTGGTGATTGGCCCAAAGTCACCCAGCCTGCTTTGATGCCTAAGGTGGTACCAGAACTCACTATTTCCTTGTGAGTGGCCCAAAGACACCCAGCTGGTTTTAATGTCTAAGGCAGGACTAGAACTCGCCATATCTTGCTTTCTAGATGAGTGCTTTAACCACTGGACCAAACTGGCTATTTGACAGCGCAGAACATTAGGAAAAGGAAATTTTAAGTTATGAAATACCATCAATCATCTCATTAAGCCAAATGTTGGAAGCTAAGCTGCATTATTTCTTGGGAGAACATAGGAAGTCTGCAAAACGCTACTTCCTTGCATAATACAAGTGAAAAGACTGGACACTCATAGCCATAATATTCAATTCTGCGAAAACCTTTCCCCCCCCACACACACACACATCCACCACCATTGTTTGTCTCCAACATCTGGATAAATATGATTATTATTTTTTTTGTCTTCCCCTTTCTTTTTCTCAAAAACTAAAAAGTTCACTTGCAACTAGAGGCAGGGATCCCACTTAACGTCATTTCAAATTAAGAGGCGGGGATCCCACTCAACGCAAATTTCAAATTAAATCCAACATTCCTCCACACACACACACACACACACACACACACACACACACACAAATATATGCACAGCAGCCACGCAATTTGCAAATGTAACCTTTTGCTGGCCTTTGTCCCACAAAGCCTGTGCATTTTTGGTCAGGATTTTTAACCTCGTTGGCTTGTGTTCATATTCACCCACCGCCTTTTTTTTTTTTTTTTTGCATTGCAATGAGGTTGTGCAATTTCTTTAAAAAAAACCCGCAATTTTCAGCACGCAAAGTGAGGTCCGGATCTCCAATATATTCAGGAGACTGAAGGCAGTTGGTTTGTTTTAAAATTTGAGGTCGGCGTTTTGCCGTCTGAGCAATAAACAAGGGAATGTGGCAGAGAAAGTTTGCGTGGGCTTACTGTACAAGGTAGTTAAAGTATCTTCTTCTTCTTCTTCTTCTTTTAATGACCGCATAATTCCCTTGCGCGGTGGAATCTGGGCAATGAATGGAGTTAGCAGAGTGTTTACTGGCCGGATGCCCTTCCTGTTCCCAATGCGGAGTTTCGTTCAGCAGATATATTCTCATTGTGCCCAGAGAAAGAAATATCTGACTCTACCTAGGATTGAACTCACAGCCTCCTGATTGTGAGGCGAGAGCTCCACCTTCTAGGCCACCGCACCACTCTCGAAGCTGCACATGTATAAAGCACCATCAATCATTTTCTCACCCAGATGAGTTTGCAGTACTACAGGTAGTTCTCATTCGTTGAGCGACCGTCCGGATTAACGACAATGCTGAAAAAAAATAAAAATAGGACCGTCTTTCACACTTGCGACCATCCCTGCGTGCCCCTCGTCTGCGTGATCCGAATTCAGACTGACTCAGATTTATGACGGTTGCAATGTCCTGCAGTCGTGTGCTCCCCTTTTCGGACATTCGGACAAAGTCAAACGGGGGAAACCAGATTTCAGTGGCGGTATACTTACCGGTTCAGCCCGGTTTGGACGAACTGGTAGTTTGTAAAAAGCCTCAGATCAGTTGAAAGGATAAAAGAACCAACACGCGTGACTTCTAGCTTTTCATTTCTTCATCCTCTCGACTGCTTGGCTTGTTAGGTTGGATCCCACTACTGACGAGATTCATTTTAACAGCCAGGTTACTAACTTAAGAATTGTCTTGGTTAGCAACAGAAAAGTTGGGCTCAGTTATATGGTTGTGAGTCAAGGCTTACTTGCTGAAGTGAGAATTCTGGGTGCTTTATTCAATAATCTATTTGTTACCTTTGTTACAGTGAGCCAGAGCTCACTGCAACAGCATTGCCAAAAGAGTTGTAAATCTAATCTTACAAAAACTCTCCTGTCCGGAAATATTGAATTGCTAACTAGGGCACACAAAACCTTTGCTAGACCAATACTTGAATACAGCTCATCTATCTGGAATCCGCACTGCATATTGGACATTAATACAATTGAGCGAGTCCAGAAGTATTTCACGAGAAGAGTACTACACTCCTCTGCTCGCAACAGATTATCCTACATCACCAGGCTTGAGGTTTGGGGCTTGGACAACCTAGAACTACACCGCCTACGGTTAGACTTAAGCGTAGCACACGAAATTATCTGCCACAGTGTCCTACTTGTCAATGACTACTCCAGCTTCAACCACAACAATACAAGAACCTACAACAGATACAAACTCAATGTAAACTGCTCCAAACTTGATTGCAGAAAGTACGACTCCAGCCACAGAGTGGTCAATGCCTGGAATGCACTACCTGACTCTGTTGTTACATCCTCTAACCCCCCCACTCCTTTAACCTCAAGCTATCCACTGTTGACCTCACCCCATTCCTAAGAGGTCTATAAGCACACCATCCTGCCTACCATCCCTGTCCTATTGTCCCCGTTTATTCATACCTATTTCCTGTATTCGTACTCATGTTTATACTTATACCTATGATCTTGTAAGCGATTGACAAATCACATAAATAAAAATAAAATAGTGTGGTGACATCTGAACATTACTCTCAAGGCCATGTCTGTGGCTCTCTACATCAAGGGTCCACAAACCCCCAAGCCACAGCCCATCTCCGGGCCTTGATGCATTTGGAACCGGGCCACGGAAGTGGCAGGCAAGCCCATGCACGTGTGTGTGTGTGCTCCATTTGCACAAGTGGCAGGCCCATGGGAAAATGGAGATGCACGCTTGCGTTCTTGCTCTCCACGCGCACGGAACCATTCCCTCTCCCCCCCAACTCCCATCTGGGCCGGTCCACAAAGCCGAAAAGGTTTAAGAACTCTGCTGTACGCGACGACTGCGTTGCTATTTTGGGTTGGTTTAGTTTCTCCTGCAAAGGCGCATAACAAAGGCGCATAACACGATGCCTGTCACCCTAAATATTATTGTCTTGATCCATACCGGATGGCTTTGTTTTGCTTTTCTCAGTTAGCCGAGGAAAACCTATGCACAGGTAGCCATTTATTCTTCTGAAAGGTCTTATTTGATTAAGGGGCAAGGTGTTGTGGTTCGTTGGCAACCTGTGCAGATGGCAGCAGAATCGGACAGTGGGGAAGAACAGGGACCAGTCCAGGAGTCTGGGGAGGACTCGGACAAGGGTCCTGCATCCGGCACAGAGATAGGGCCAGGGCCATCTGGAAGTTATTTGCCAACTCCAGAGACTCTGGAGTCTGGCAGCCGCGAGGCAGAGGAACAAGGGGAGCCTGTTCCCAGTGTGCTTGTGCGCAGAGCTGCCAGAAGGAAAGAGCAGCTAAGACAAAAGGGACGACTCGGGAGTAAAGCTTGGAGGTGATTGCCCCTCCCATAAGGTATAAAGGACAGGCAAAGGTAGAGAAACCTTTGCAGGAAGCAAAGTTGTTCCCTCTGTTTGGATTCAACCTTGAAGCTCTGTGTGGACTTTGTACTCCATTTGGCTTTTTATAGTTCATTTAGTACTTTAGTTGTTAGCAGCAATTCGAAGGAGAGAAAGGGTGGGTGCTTATCTCGAGAGACTGTTTGGGACTCATTACAGGCTGAGAATGAACATAATTCCCAGCACTGAAATAAAACAAGAGTTGTTTGGACTAAGCGTGTGCTTAATTATGGTCTCAGGAAGCCTTGGTCAGAACACAATGTTCTTATGTGTAGTAGTGTTTGCCAACTCTGAAGTGAACCTGGCTGAAGCCGTCTTCTGCTGCGTCATACTTGCCATGAACTCGCAGGGGGGGAGGAAGGGGGAGTGATAGCCTAGCCAGCAGTCGAAACAAAAGAATTTCTCATGAGAATCAAGGTCAGATCAACAGGTGGCAGTTGAAGGAGGGGAAAACTGACCAAGGAGCCTGCCAAACGACCTGAATAGACATTGTGACGTGTGACAATAGGAGAGGATCAATAGTTATTTTAACTATGTCACAAGTGAGGGGAAATGTTCAGAGTTGGTTTTCACTAGCCGTGCCAATTTGATGTATCCAATAAACATGTTCTTTGAGGAGGCTACCTGCCTCAGAGTTCTGTTTTCGATGAGTGCGTTACTCAGAACGCTGACAGTCTTATCTTTCGATCATTATGCCACCGTAATTCGGGGTCTCTGAGCTTCGCAACTTGAAAGCTCGGGGACTTCAAATCCCAGAATTCCTCAGCCAGCACAAGGCATTCTGGGAGTTGAAGTCCACAAATCTTAAACTTGCCTAGTTTTGAAAACCCCTGCTTTAATTGATTAAGTCTGGAGAACAGATACAAATCTATCAGTGCAAATCAAAACACATCGTCCATGAGAAAGCCCTACAAAGAAATCAGATCATATTGATTGCGAGCTAATTTGCTCCTAGCCCTGGAAATAACAAATCCAGTAGTTCTGAACTGCACGTCTATGGAGCTTCTCCATCACCCAGGTCAGGGGTCTCCAACCTTGGCAACTTAAGACTTGTGGACTTCAACTCCCAGAGTTCCTCAGCCAGCAAAGATGAAGAAAGCAAAGCTGGCTGAGGAATTCTGGGAGTTGAAGTCCAGAGGAGGAGGAGGAAGACTGTAGGGTCCTTGGTGATCTCTGAGCTTGGTGGTTTTCTTGCAGACGTTTCATGACCCAACTAGGTTACATCATCAGAGCTAAAAGGGAGTAGAGTTTGCAGATAGGAGGAGGAGGAGGAGGAGGATTGCGAATTTGAGCTTGGTTGTTTACTTTCAGACATTTCATTACCCAACTAGGTAACATCATCAGCTAGAAGGAAGTGGGGGTTCTTCTCTGTTTATATACATAGTGACCTGCCCTGTCAGCGCTGGTGGGACTGTAGTTTTCTCCTTGCTGGTTCCTTGATGAGGGTCTTGTTTGTTTTCCTCTTGCTTGTTTGTCTGGTGTCAGTCCCTGCTTATCTGGGAGTCAATTGCTGGTAAGGAAGTATTTTGGGTTTCCTTTTTAGCTTTTTTTGGATAGTCTCTTTTCAGAAAAAATGAAGAAAACCCCTGCCAGACAAAAAATCACAGAGCACCAAGGACGCCACTGATGATGGCCATGATTCAGGGCCCTGTTTAGTGGCTTCTCACACTGAGGAGGAGATTGGATGCTCTTTAAGAGCCCTTTCACACACTACGATTCACCCTACAACGCTGAGGGGGAAAAAAAACAAGAATTGGTGAAGGGTGTGTGTAAAATCAAGCAGCAAAGTAGGTGCACACTCATTTTAGATTCCAGGAGAGGAGGGGGCTTCAGCCCACCCACCCATCCACCTCTCCAGCTTCAGAGGGTGTGTGGTTAAGCAACCCTACTTGCCACTGGGGGGTGTGTGTGGGGGTTTCCTCCCCTTTCCATTGGCCCACATCCTGGACTGCGTGCCACAAACCGCGTTAGCTTGCCCCCGCTCCCCCCCACGCTGAATGAAAAATAGTTAATTTTGGAAGTTGTTACCAGCATTGTGGCCTATTTTTCCCCCCCCATCAAAGCAGCGTTAATCTTGGGGGATTGAGCGTAAATTGAAAAAATGGCCCCTCCTGCAGAGCTCTTCATCTTCCCCGTTCTTTCCATAAACAAACCGAAGGCAGTAAATTCCCTTGATGGGTTTTAACCTTTTAATTCTAATGCAGGCTTCCCAAATGGGTTTGAAATCAGACTGTCTCTCTGTCTCTGTCTCTGTCTCTCTCTCTCTCTCTCTTACTCTCTTAATCTCTCTCTCTTTCTCTCCCTCCCTCTCTCACTCTTTCTCTCTGTGTATCTCTTTCTCTCTCTCTGTCTCTCTCTCTCACTCTTTCTCTCTCTGTCTCTCTCTCTCTCTCTCTCTTACTCTCTTAATCTCTCTCTCTTTCTCTCCCTCCCTCCCTCTCTCACTCTCTCACTCTTTCTCTCTCTGTATCTCTCTCTGTCTCTCTCTGTCTCTCTCTCTCACTCTTTCTCTCTGTCTCTCTTTCTCTCTCTCTCACTCTTTCTCTTTCTGTATCTCTCACTTTCTCTCTCTTTCTCTCTCTCTCTCTCTCTCTCTCTCTCTCTCTCTTTCTCTTTCTCTCTCACTCTGTCTCTCTCTGTATCTTATCTCTCTCTGTCTCTATCTCTCGTCTCTCTCTTTTTCTCTCTCTCTGTATCTCTCTCTTTCTCTCTCTCTGTCTCTGTGAGTATCAGTCTTTCTCTGTGTCTCTCTCTTTCTCTGTCTCGTTCTCTCTCCTTCTCTCTCCTTCTCTCTCTCTCTCTCTCTCTCTCTCTCTCTCACACACACACACACACACACACACACACACATAAGCACACACACCCTGGAAGGACCAGACTCCCCAGGTAGAGCTTATCCTTGGGACCCATCCAGCCCTGCCACCCATCCATGGCCCATCATGCTGTTCAAACCATGGACCTTTTATGACTACTTCTTGATTTCTCCTTCACCTTCTGTTGCCCCTCTTCTCCTATTCCTTCTCCATCTTCTCCTTCTATCTTCATTCTTCTTTTCCTCTCTGTCTCCATCGCCTTTCCTTCCCCTTCTCTTGACTATCTTCTCTTTTGCCTGTCTTTCACCTTCTCTTCTCTTCTCTTCTCTTGACTATCCTGGAAAAAGGGTTGATGTTGTTGTTGTTCCTTCTTCCTCCTCCTCCTCCTCCTCCTCCTCCTCCTCCTCCTCCTCCTCCTCCCTCTTTCCCTTCTTCTCTTCCACCTTTTCCTCTCATCCTCCCTTCCCGGTCCTTCTTCCCCTCCTCCTCCCTTCTTCTCTTTCTCCTCCCTCTTCCCCTCCTACTTCTCCTCCTCTCCCTCCTGCTCCTCCTTTCTTTCCTGCTCCTCCTCTCTTCTCCTTCTTCTTCCTTCCTCCTTCTTCCTTCCTCCTCCTCCTGCTCTCCATTTTTCTTCCTTCTCCTTTTCTTTCTCCTTCTCTCCTCCTCCTCCTCCTTTCTCCTCCTTCTCCTCTTCCTCCTCCTCTTCCTTCTCCTCCTGTCTCCATTTTTCTTCCTGCTCCTTTTCTTACTCCTTCTCTTCTCCTCCTCCTTTCTCCTCCTCCTCTCTCCTCCTCCTCCTGCTGCCTCCACCTTCCTTCCTCCTCCCTTTCTTTCCCCTTCTCCTCCTTTCTCCTCCTCCTCCTGCTGTCTCCATTTTCCTTCCTTCTCCTTTTCTTTCTCCTTCTTCTTCTTGTACTTCAGGTTTTAACACTATATAGATTTCAATAAATAAATAAAAAATGGTGAGTACAACCAGAAATCAGAGCAGCAGACCCCAAGTTAAAACCAAAGCTGAAGTCGTTTCGGCCCTTCTGTTGGGCTCCTAGGTCCACTTTCTGGACGTCTTCGGCCCGTGAATCCTCCTGCAGTTCCAACAGCAAACATCATCCTTTCTCGGAATAATCAAATCTCAGATCCGATGCCATCTTCCCAGACAGGGTGGGAAAGCTTTGGGAGGTCCTCAAAAGTGCAAAAAAAAAAAAAATAACAGCCCAAATTGCTTCCTTTCCTTTCTTTCTTTTTCTGCCTTAATTGGAGTCAAAAGCTTGCAAGAATCCTCTTCGCTTTCCCGCTTTTCGGTTTCTCAAGTTAGCACTTCACTCCTCTATTTCTATTCTTTGCTCCTGTTTTCTTCCCACAGTTCTAGGGTTCAAAGAGAGGTGACCTTTGTGTGGAAACAAAGCCTTAAATACACATGTGTCAACTAAAAAAAATGATTCCTTTGGCCTTTAGTTGCCAGCAGAAAGGGAGTGGGGGAAAGCAGTGCATTCCTTAAATGTCTTAGATAATCACCTTGGCAGCCCAAAGTTGTCGGTGCGAAAGAGTATTACTAGAGAGCACGATGGATGACTCTTGGCTATGGATGTGTCCCATTGGAGAATAGACATCCAGGGGGTGGGGGGAAGACCGGGTTCAAAGGTGAAAATGAATGATATATTTTAGTGTTGGCTGCACCCAGCTAACACCAACATGGCTACTCCTAATTGTAGAGTTGTAATTGCAGGAATGTTCTTCTCTTGGATGGCAAACCTCAGATAAAGAATGTTTACAAGCAATTACAACTCAGGCAAACAAAGTCACTAATCTAAAGGAGGATTAGAGAGAGGAAGTAAACATATGTTAGACTTTAACTAGAGATAATTAATTGTGTTAATTACTATGCTAAACAGTAACGAAAGTTAAGCAGTAACCAAAGTTAACCAATGTTGGAGGATAACTAAAAATGTGTATAAATGCAAGACTAGACTCCAATAAAGTTCATCATGATTCAGTTGATCATGATCAAACAACTCGACTGCCTCGTCATTACAACACCTAATAAATCATTTTTTTTTAATTCTGAGAAATGCAGCTAGAGACTTATGATTTGAATGGGGTTGGATTTGTTGGAGCTCTGACAGCATGAAAATCCTAAGAAATTACAGATATACCCAGCTCAGCATTTCCAAGGGATAATTGGAGGACAGCTAGTTCACACCTCCACCGGTGTGTTTCTTTTTTTTCCCCCTTCTTCTTTCCATTCAATTATATCTGATTCTTGGGGAAATGATTGAACAAGTCCCTGAAGTTTTCACGGCCAGGATCAGAGGTAGTATTCAGCTGGTTTGGACTGGTTCTTTGGAACCGGTAGCGAAAATTTTGACTAGTTTGGAGAACCGGCAAATACCACACCTGGTTGGCACCACCCATTTGACCCCACCCTTTTCTGTTCTAAATTCCCTTGTTGTTTTTTTACCTCAGCTGATTCGCGGGGCCGAGTGGATTGCCGCGCCTCAGCTGAGGTAAAAAAAGCAGCTCACCTCAACTAGCACTGACAGAAAACGGTGGTTGATTGCTGCGCGCGCGGGCATGTGAAGCGCGCAAAGTCCACTCTCACAGAACCGGTCAGAAAAAATTTGGAATCCCACCACAGGCCAGGATGTTGAGAAGCGGTTTGCCCTCGTCTCCTTCCTCCGGCTGATCAAATGAAGTCAACCAATTTGGTCCTTTTCTTTTTTTTTTTTTTAAACAAATTTTATTAATTTTTAAAAAACAATACATAAACAAACTAAACGTAGAATGTAATAACATAAAGCATCTTTTCTGAAAAAACCAATAGAACATCTTATTTAAAGACAGAATAATATACCACAATTATAATAACACAATTTAATATATATATTTATCTTATCTATTCAACTTCATATCTTATCCCAACTTCTCTTTATTTCTCCCTTTCCTTCTACTATTCAATTATATTTCTTTTGCCTTAGATTATATATATATTCTTTATATCCATCTGTCTTATTTACAATTTCATTATTCTCTTCCAATGTTCTTCTTACATTCTTCTAAAATTTGATTAATTCAGACATAGACAAACAAAACACAAAACATAGATACATAAAACTTCTTTTTGGAAAGTGGCTTACCCCGGGTTAAATCTTTTTGTACAGACATAAATCAAATTCATGCTCACTTAATATACTATTTCATATCTTATTTAGCATTCTGTATTTTCTATATATTTTCTCTCCTCTATTCACTCTCTTAATTCTATTATGTTTATTTCATCTCAATTTAAATAATTATACTAAATAATAAAACAGGGAGTGGCCCTCATTGAGGGGAACCAGAGGTGGTGGATTCAGCCGGTTCTGACCAGTTCTGGAGAACCGGTAGCAGAAATTTTGAGTAGTTCGGAGAATTGGCAAATCCCACCTCTGACTGGCCCCGGCCCCATCTATTATCCGCCTCTCGAGTCCCAGCTGATCGGCTGGGCCTTCTTTGGTTGCCCTGCACAGGAGAACGGAGCTGGAAAGCAGGTCAGTGGGGTAGGGAGGGAAGGGGGATCTTGCAATATATCCTTCCCCTGCCACACCATGGCTGCCATGCCACACCCACAGAACTGGTAGTAAAAAAATTTGAATCCCACCACTGAGAGGAACTGAGAATCACAGTGTGTTAAATTAGCCAGGTTTGTTCCAAGGGTAAGGACACCAGGCTAGAAAGTGAGTTCTAGCTTCCACCTTAGGCATGGAAGCTGGTTGGGTGAGTTTTAGGCAATCGCCAGGCAATGGTGAGTTCTAGTCCCTCCTTAGGCATGAAAGCTGGCTGGCTGCCTTCAGGTCAATCACCAGGAGACAGGAGTTCTAGTCCTGCTCTTAGGCATGACAGCTGACTGGTGCTTTCGCTGCTTCCTGAACTTGGTTGCTTTCTTGCAGATGTTTCATCCTCCAACTAGGTAACATCATCAGTGGAGTTTGAGAGGGAGGAGGAGAAGGAAGATGGAGGAGGAGGAGGAGGAGGAGAAGGAAGATGGAGGAAGAGGAGGAGGAGGAGGAAGATGGAGGAGGAGGAGGAGGAGGAGGAGGAAGGAGAGGAGGAGGAGGAGGAGGATGGAGGAGGAGAAGAGGAGGAGGAGGAGGAGGAAGATGGAGGAGGAGAGGAGGAGGAGGAGGAGGAAGATGGAGGAGGAGGAGGAAGATGGAGGAGGAGGAGGAGGAGGAGGAGGATGGAGGAGGAGGAGGAGGAGGAGGAGAGGAGGAGGAGGAAGAGGAGGAGGAAGATGGAGGAGGAGGATGGAGGAGAAGGAAGATGGAGGAGGAGGAGGAGGAGGAGGAGGAGGAGAGGAGGAGGATGGAGGAGGAGGAGGAGGAGGAGGAGGAGGAGGAGGAGGAGGAGAAAGAAGATGGAGGAGGAGGAGGAGGAGAAGGAAGATGGAGGAGGGAGGAGGAGGAGGAGGAAGATGGAGGAGGAGGAGGAGGAGGAGGAGGAGGAGGAGGATGGAGGAGGAGGGAGGAGGAGGAGAAGGAAGATGGAGGAGGAGGAGGAGGAAGATGGAGGAGGAGGAGGAGGAGGAGGAGGAAGATGGAGGAGGAGGAAGAGGAGAAGGAAGATGGAGGAGGAGGAGGAAGATGGAGGAGGAGGAGGAGGAGGAGGAGGAGGAAGATGGAGGAGGAGGAGAAGGAAGATGGAGGAGGAGGAGGAGGAGGAGGAGGAGGGAGGAGGAGGAGGAGGAGGAGGAGGAGGAGGAGGAGGAGGAGGAGGAGGAGGAAGATGACAACTGTGGTGTTCTTGGTGCTCTCGGAGCTTTCTTGTTTTCTTGCAGACATTTCATGACCCAGCTAGGTAACAGCATCAGTGCTTAGTCACCTTGAAACGTGAAACTGCAAATCTTTGGGTGGACATGCCCACCATTTCCCTCTGACTGGGCCTGGAGACATTCTTCCCCCACGAAGAGAGGGGTTTCCGTTCATATTTTCTGCATTTCAGTTCTGAATGCCTGTGGTCGCATTGGTCTATTTCCACTGTCTCTTTCTCAGGAAGGGAGCGGATTGTTGCTCTTAACAAGCTTGGCTCCAGCTGTGTCCAGGCTCTTCCCTGGCTTGGCAATCCTTTGTTCTGAATCATCGGAAGGTTACTCCATATACCTAAGTCTCCGCATCCCTCTCAGCCATTGGCTCTTAAGATTCATCTTCCGCTCTGCTTGGGGGGAAGAGACGGAGGGACATTCATACGAGAGCTTCTTTTTCTGGTTTTGGTTTTAACCGCTATATTGAATCCCTTATGTCTTGAAAGAAAGAAGGAAAAGGGACAAAGAGAGGGAGGGCAGGAGAGAGAGAGAGAGAGAGGAATAGCTAACACCCAGGAAGAGAGGCTCAAGATGGATCTTGACAGACTAGAACCCTGGGCCCTATCTAACAAAATGAAATTCAACGTAGAGAAAAGTAAAGTCCTCCACTTAGGCAAGAAAAACCCAAAGGACACATATAGACTGGGTGAAACCAGGCTCAACAGCAGGAACTGGGAGAGGAATCTTGGAGTCTTAGTGGACAACCAGCTAAATAGGAGCCAGCGATGTGCAGCAGCAGCCAAAAAAGCCAATGCAATCCTAAATTGCATTAACAGAGGGATACAATCAAGATCAAGGGAGGTACTAATACCCCTCTATAAAGCCTTAGTAAGACCACATCTAGAGTCCTGCGTCCAGTTTTGGTCACCAGACTATAAAAAAGAGGTTGAGACTCTAGAAAAAGTACAGAGAAGAGCAACCAGGATGATTAGGGGACTGGAGGCTAAAATATATGAAGAATGGTTGCAGGAACTGGGCCTGGCTAGTCTAGGGAAGAGAAGGACCAGGGGAGACACGATAGCGGTCTTCCAATATTTGAGGGGCTGCCACAGAGAGGAGGAAGGGGTCAAGCTATTGTCCAAAGCACCTTTGAAGGCCAGACAAGGAATAATAGATGGAAACTGAACGAGAGATTCAACCTGGAAATAAGGAGAAACTTTCTGACAGTGAGAACAATCAACCTATGGAACAAAAGTTGCTCTCGGAAGTTGTGGGAGCACCATCACTTGAGACTTTCAAGAATAGATTGGACTGCCATTTGTCAGAAATGGTGTAGGGTCTCCTGCTGGGGGGTTGGACTAGATCCCCTACAAGGTCCCTTCTATCTCTTGATTATCTGTTATCTCTTATCTGAGAGAGAAAGGGAGAAAGGGAGGGAGGAAGAAAAAGAGAGAGAGAGCCAAAGGGGGGAGGAAGGAAGGAAGGAGGAAAGGGAAAGGGGAAGGAAGGATGTGAAAGGAAAGAAAGAAGGAAGGAAGGAAAAGAGGGGGCAGGAGGGAGAGAGGGCGGAATAAAGGTAAGGAAGGCAGGGAAGGAGAGGAAGGGAGAGGGAGGGAGGGAGGAAGGATGAGAAAGAAAAAGAGAGATAGAGGGAAAGATGGAAGGAAGCAGGAAAAAAGGATAGAAAGAAAGAGGGAGGGAGGGAGAGATAGAGGAAAGAAGGAGAAAGAGAGAAAGAAAAAGAAAGAAAGAAAGAAAGAAAGAAAGAAAGAAAGAAAGAAAGAAAGAAAGAAAGAAAGAAAGAAAGAAAGAAAGAAAAGAAAGAAAGAAAGAAAAAAGAAAGAAAGAAAGAAAGAAAAAAGAAAGAAAAGAAAGAAAGAAAGAAAGAAAGAAAGAAAGAAAGAAAGAAAGAAAGAAAGAAAGAAAGAAAGAAAGAAAGAAAGAAAGAAAGGGATGAAGGAAGGAAGAAAGAAAGAAAGAAAAGAAGAAGAACCACGCGACCATCCTTACGAAAGCTTCAGAGGCAGACATTCCTCCAAAGGGACATGGCTGGTGCAAACATCTGGAGCAGCCCCAGTAAATGTCACGTTATTAATGGCAACCAGAAGAAGAAGTTTGGCATTGCACACACACAAAAACACACATCAAAAAGAGGGTGTGGAGAATCGGGGGCTCTTTTTTTTTTACGTCGTTTATAAAGCCAAGCTTTGTGAGTTGAAACCTTCCAAATCAGGCATGGATCTTTACGCAGCAACAAAGCCTACAGGTTGAGGTTAAAAAGGAACTCCAAGTCAATAAAATAATAATAATAATAATAATAATAATAATAATAATAATAATAATAATAATAATAATAATAATAATAATAACAATTGAAAATAATAAATCAATTCAAAACAAAACAAAAGGAAAAAGAAAAACACTCCATGGACCACTTAGACATTTTTCCTGCCGTCTGGTTTCTGTGTTTCTATGTTTCTAGGTCAAACAATTACCCATTGTGTAACACGTATACACACACACACACACGTTCAAAATTAGTTCAGCCACTGGAAAAGCAATTTGTGAACTAGAGACCAGGGTGTGATGACACAAAGGGGCATGGCACAAAGGCAACACAGTCAAATAAGAAAGAAGAGTCTGTTTATTATCTCCAACTTTGCCCCCCAATGTCCAGGTTACCTTCGGCTGGAGAAAAAACTCTCCCAGGAACAGCCTTTTAAGTGGAGGAAATTCTGTCCGAAAACAAAGTACATATAAACTGGAACTAAAAATCCAAACAAACCACGCTGCAGCAATTACCTTGACAGGGCAGGAGAAGGAATTGCAGACTTCAAAGGCCAGCAAAACACACACAGTTGGGAAGATGCCAGGAACCCAGATAAGCCTCAACGATACCAGGTAATTCACAATTTGCTCCCAACAACTTGCTGTGCTCAGCTTCCCTTTTTAAACACTGCTCCCAGCTGCAGCTAATGAAGGGAATCAGGGCCCTTTCCTCCCCCGTAAGCCAGGCAACATACGTTGCTCCCTTCTCTGTTTCTCCCTGCGTGCCCTAGGATGAAGAGGGGGTGGGCCTGGGTCTTCCTCTGAACTCCCTCTCCCTTGCTCTACCTCTCCCCCTGCTCTGCCCAGCCAGACTGTGCCCTTCCCCAGTTTCTTCCACAGCCAACGGAGCCACACTCCTGCTCCCTGTCAGCTGCTCGGCCTCCCCCTCCATTCCTTTAAGGGGACAGCTCCCAATTCCCAATTAACTATATACTGTTGCCTAAGACAAGACAGGTCTCTTGCTTGGATGAGGGGGTGGACTAGATGACCTACAATGTCCTTTCCAACTCTGTTATTGTGTTCATCTGTTAAAAATGTCCCAGAAAATCCTATGGTATCTCTGGACAACTGAATAACTGGATAGAAGCATTCCTGTCAAACAGACAACAAATGGTCAAAATCGGGAGCGTCCTATCAAATCCAGTACCTGTCAATAGTGGTGTCCCCCAAGGCAGTGTTCTAGGACCAACTCTCTTCATACTCTACATAAATTACCTCTGTGATCATATTAAGAGCAATTGCGTTCTCTTCGCTGATGATGTAAAGCTGTTCAATACCACAGACAATACTGCTACCCTACAAAAAGATCTTGACTATGTATCAGAATGGTCAATCAAATGGCAACTTCAAATCTCAACAAATAAATGCTCTGTCTTACATATTGGCAAAAAAAATCAGAAAATAAAATACAAGCTGAATAGTCAAGAACTTGTTGATGACCCAAGCTCTGTAAAGGACCTTGGAATACTCACCTCTAATGATCTAAGTGCTAGAGCCCACTGCAACTACATAGCCAAAAAGGCATTAAGAGTTGTTAACCTAATCCTACGTAGCTTTTTCTCTGGTAATATCACACTACTAACCAGAGCATACAAAACATTTGCTAGACCAATACTCGAATACAGTTCATCAGTCTGGAACCCTCATTACGTATCTGATATTAGCACAATTGAGAAAGTCCAGAAATATTTCACAAGAAGAGTTCTCCACTCCTCTACTCGTTGTAGAATACCTTATGCCACCAGACTTGAAATTCTAGAACTAGAAAACCTTGAATTACGCCGTCTTCGGTCTGACTTAAGCATGGTATATAAAATCATACATTGCAATGTCCTACCTGTCAATGAATACTTCAGCTTCAACCATAACAACACAAGAGCACACAATAGATACAAACTCAAAGTAAACCGCACCAAACTTGATTGCAGGAAATACGACTTCAGCAATAGAGTGGTCAATGTCTGGAATACTCTACCCGACTCTGTAGTTTCTTCCCCAAACCCCAAAAACTTTAACCTTAAACTGTCTACTATTGACCTCACCCCTTTCCTAAGAGGTCTGTAGGGGGCGTGCATAAGCGCACCAACGTGCCTACCGTCCCTGTCCTATTGTTTCTCTTATTCTTTTATTTTTCTTATATGTACCCATTTCATTTATTCACAACTATGTATACACTTATACTTATCTTGTAAACAATTGGCAAATCAAATAAATAAATAAATAAATAAAATAAATAAATAAATCTCCAAGGCCACCAAGTTCTCCTTAAATCCTCCAAGGGCGGGGGGGGGGGGAATTCCTTTGGAATTTTCCACTCCTCTAGATAAATTGAAGGTCTTGAGCCGGGAGGGAAGGTTTCTTGATCACGATCCTCCGCTGTAGTCACCAGCCTTCCTGGCCATCCAGTTGTCCCAACTCCAGGCAAAAAGAATCATTCCTCAAGGTCAACATCCTAGGATTGTTCGAGCCCATTTCCTTTGGGACTTTCCTTATGGTGGACTGCGTTCTGGCCTTCACGTTTGCAAGAAGGGGAGGTTTTTATCGTGGCGCGCCGCTGAGTCCTCGTTCCAACGGCCGTGGCTATTAAAATAAAACTTCATTTTCTAAGATGGCCAACGGGGAGCTTGATTGAAGAGGCGGGGGGTCTCCAAAGGCAAAGAAGAAGGGGGTCAACCTAATTTCCAAAGCACCAGAAGGCAAATCAAGAAACAATGGATGGAAACTGATCTAGGAGAGAAGCAACCTGAAATTAAGGAGGAATTTCCTACAAGTGGGGAAAATTAACCAGGGGAACTGCTTGCCACTAGAAGTTGTGGCTGGTGCAACATCGGAGGTTTTTAAGAAGAGATTGGACAACCATTTGTCTGAAATGGTATAAAGTCTCCTGCTTGAGCAGAGGGTTGGACTAGAAGACCTCCGAGGTCCCTTCCAACACTTGTAAATCTGCATTTTCCTTTTAAAGGGACATATCGTGGAATTTTTCAGGAAATATGCTTCTTGATGCAACACACTCCAAAGTCACCTCATCCACCTTTGTCCTGGATCACAAGTACATGTTCTGGATTTGCTACCCAGTACTTCCAAATACTCGAGTATTTCCTGCACTTGAAGGACTGACATAGAGAAGGGGGGGGGGGAGAGAGAGACCACATAGACTTAATAGATAGATAGATAGATAGATAGATAGATAGATAGATAGATAGATAGATAGATAGATAGATGATAGATAGATAGATAGATAGATAGATAGATAGATAGATAGATAGATAGATAGATAAACAGACAGAGATAGATAGATAGATAGATAGATAGATAGATAGATAATTAGATGATAGATAGATAGATAGATAGATAGATAGATAGATAGATAGATGATATATAGATAGATAGATAGGCAGGCAGGCGTAGATAGATAGATAATTAGATGATACATAGATAGATAGATAAATAGATAGATAAGATAGATGATAGATAGATAGATAGATAGATAGATAGATAGATAGATAGATAGATAGATAGATAGATAGATAGATAGATAGATAGATAGATAGATAGATAGATAGATAGATAGATAGAGATGGATGGATGGATGGATGGATGGATGGTAAAGTCAGGCACAAAAACCAGGTCTACGTGTGAAGGTCCAATTAAAATGATTTATTACTAAGAAGCCTATGCCCAGGAATCTTCTCGACTCATGGTTAGCCCTTGCTTGGAGTTAGATAAGGGCCAATGCATTCAAGGGAGGTTGGATTTTGCTTGTGGCTAGATAGGGATACTAGGCTGGTTCCTCTTTTGACTTTGCCCTGGGGTTCTGTCACTCTGAGAGAGAGAGAGAGACAGAGACAGAGACAGAGACAGAGACAGAGACAGAGAGAAAGAGACAGAAAGAGACAGAGACAGAGAGAGAAACAGAAACAGAGACAGAGAGTGAGAAAAAGACAGAGACACAGAGAGAAACAGAAAGAGAGAGAGAGAGACAGAGACAGAGACAGAAAGAGAGAGAGAGAGACAGAGACAGAGACAGAGACAGACAGAGACAGAGAGGGACAGAGAGAAAGAGACAGAGACACAGAGAGAAACAGAAACAGAGACAGAGAGTGAGAAAAAGACAGAGACACAGAGAGAAACAGAAAGAGAGAGAGAGAGAGAGAGAGAGAGAGAGAGAGAGAGAGAAACAAACAGACAGAGGGGCCCAGGAAGGCAAAAAGGGAGCTGTGCCCCCCTGCAGCCCACGCACTACCACCACCCCGTGCCCCCTTTTTCCTTCTGGGCCTCAGGGAAGCTTCCTGGGCAAAGCAGTAAGACAGCGAGGGGGATCTCGGCACAGCTGATCGTCGGCACAGCTGATCATTGGGAGGGATAAAAGAAATACCTTAAGGTGTGACTGGGCAGGGGAGAACGCAGTCAGCGATGTCGGGCATGCGCGCAATGTCACGCATGCATGATAAGGACTGACTGGGGAGGGGAGGGCAGATCCTTCTATTCCTGCACTATCCTGTCAGAGCCGAAGAAGCTTCTTGGATGAGAAGTGAAACGTCTTAAAAAAAGAAACCCAAAAAAAGTCCAGTTGCCGCTTGAATAAAATCACCTTTGAGACAACCAGGACCTGGATGGCTGAGAATCCCCCATAGACATTTGGTCTTGTGGCGAGGCACTGATCTTGTGGGCGATCCATCCCTGGAGGTTTCCCAAAATAGACGGAACAACCATTTGACCAGGATGGTTTAAGGCAGTGGTGGCTAACCTTTTTGGGCTCCTGTGCCAAAAATTGCACGCTCGCTCGCTCTCACGCTCGCATGCCAGCACCCAGAAGGCAATGTGCACGCCGCCCCCCTGCGTATGTGCATGCGATTCCACCACCACCACCATCCCCTTCCCTGCACAGCGCATGCACGCGCCTCCCAGATTATTTTCCGGCCTCCCAGAGGCTCGAGGGAAGCATCTACAGCCTTTGGAGGCCGAAAAATGGGCCCGTTTTGTCACTTCCGGTATTTCTGGAAATACAGGAAGTGATGAAACAGGCCTGTTTTTCGGCCTCCAAAGGCTGCAGAGGCTTCCCTCGAGCCTCGGGGAGGTCGAAAAGGCCTCAAACAGGCCAAAACAATCCGCTGGGAGGCATGCACATGCGCAGTGAGGTACGTTTGCCCTGGGGCTTGCATGCCCACACAAATTGCTCTGCATGCCACCTGTGGCATGGGTGCCATAGGTTCACCATCATAGGTTTAAGGTCTCCTTGCCTTGAGCAGGGGGCTGGACTAGAAGTCCTCTAAGGTCCCTTCTTCCAACCCTACGATTCCATGTTCTAGGTCATTTGGAAACATCCAAGTTCTGAGCCTGAGCCACAGCCCTCAAACCGAACCCAAAACATTGGTCTGGAGAACGGCTGAGGACAGGGGTGAAGCTTCGCTTCCATTAGGATAATTAAACCAGGAATGTCAGAGCATCTCAGTTTCCTTATTGGCCTTTTTAGAAAAAAGAAAAAAAAGCAGCCCTGGTCTTTACCCTCAGTGATGACAGCTGTAGCCAGAGCCAAAGCACTTAAAATTCCCAGTGACCACAACATGTGGAATCTCCAACTTAAGAAGAAGAAAAATATATATTATCTCAGGCACGAGAGTTTCCTATTGGAACAATTTTGCATGCTTGGTTGGACATCATAAGAAGGCAGGAATTTTTATTATACCCCCCCCGATAGCCTGACTAATTCTAGATTGTCTGGGGTTGCTTGATTTTTTTCTTTTCTTTCCCAAACTCTGTTTTAGCAAATGGAGGGACCGTCTTTCTAATGTTCACGACCTGTTTGCAAGCCTCGCAGATCATCTTACAAAGCTTTGGGGACGGGAGGCAAAAATCATAACAGGTAACAGATAATCAGAGTTGGAAGGGACCTTGTAGGTCATCTAGTCCAACCCCCGCCCAAGCAGGAGACCCTACACCATTTCTGACAAATGGCAGTCCAATCTCTTCTTGAAAGTCTCAAGTGAGACCTGTTTCCCTGAAAATACGACCTACCCTGAAAGTAAGTCCTAGCTTGATTTTTACACGTGTGCCCAATATAAGCCCTACCTCCAAACATAAGCCCTAATTAAGATCCCGCCCCCTCCAGAATGTACAAGTAAAAATTAAGCTAAGGTGGGGATGGGGTGGATGTAAAGCTGCCCTACTACTTACTTTTGGACAGTTGCAGCCAGGACTCACACACCCCGACACCTGCCTGGCCGGCCCATTTCTTCTGCAGCCAGGAAGGCTGGCAAGGTTTTCCTGAAGGCCTCTGGAGCTGAGAACAAAGCTCTGGATCGATCCTGAGTTCTCTTATCGGCTGCAGAGGCCTTCAGGAAAGCCTTGCCGGTCACAGAAGAAGTTCCTGAAGGCCTCTGACAGCGAAAAGGAGGCCGGGGGCGACACACGCAAGTGAGTTTAGTCAGTGGATGACGTCCCCCGAAAATAAGACCTGGTGCCTTTTTTGATGGCCAAAAAAAATATAAGACAGGGTCTTATTTTCAGGGAAACATGGTACCAAGAACAGTTGCAGGAACTGGGTATGTCTAGTTTCATGAAAAGAAGGACTAGGGGTGGCAGGATAGCATTATTCTGATATTTGACAGGCTGCCACAGAGAGGAGGGAGGTCAACCTATCTTCCAAAGCCCCTGAAGGCAGGGCAAGAAGCAATGGATGGAAACTCATCAAGGAGAGACGCAACCTGGAATTAAGGAGAAACTTCCTCAACAGGGAGGACAATTAACCGGCGGAACTGCTTGCCACCAGAAATTGTGGGTACTCCATCCCTGGAGGTTTTGAAGAAGAGACGGGACATCCATTCATCTGTATCGTGGTATAAGGTCCCTTCTGACTGTGTTATTCTGTTATTCTTCATGTTCTGGGATCAGGTGAATTGGTAAAAAGCAGCAAAGACGTTTCGCTTCTCACTCAAGAAGCTTCTTCAACCCAAGAGGCTTCTTTCCTTGAAGCGAAACGTCTTCAAAGAAAAACCAGAAAGTCCAGTTGCCTCTTGAAAAATCACGTAGTCACCGAACCAGTAGTAACACCGGTTGAATCCCACCGTTCACACACACACACACACACACACACACAGAGAGAGAGAGAGAGAGAGAGAGAGAGAGAGAGAAGGAAGACAACTAGATTTGGAAGTAGAGATGTTGCCAAAACATTTTTGGCTTTTCTTTTGAAGTGATGTGGGTGTTTTATTCCCGCCACGCTGAACTTTTATCAAAACACCAGACAGATGGAAGTTGGCAGAGTGGTTAGAAACCTCCCGGGATATTTTATCTCCAAACTGTATGTGATGACTCAAAGGGGCGTGGCACAAAGGCAACACAGTCAGATAATCAGCAGGAGTCCCTTTATTGGCTCCAACTTTGCCCCCAATGTCCTGGTTATCTTTTGGCTGGAGAAAAACTCTCCCAGGAACAGCCTTTGGCTGCAGAGACTCAAGTCCAAAACGTGGTCAACAAAAACTGTAACTATAAGTCCAGTCAAGGCAAAATGAGGTAATTAGTATGGCAGGGCAGGAGCAAGAATTCCAGATGTGGAGGCATGGCAATAACTCAACACGGTTGGGAGGATGCCAGGAACAGAGATAACTAAAGTACACACAAGATAAACTCACGTTTGCTCCCAGAAGCTGCTGCACTCAGCCTGCCTCTCTTTTCAGCTGTGGCTAATGAAGGGAATCAGGGCCCTTTCCTCCCCCGTAAGCCATGCAACCCACATTGCTCTCTTCTCCGTTCCTCCCTCGTGCCCTAGGATGAAGAGGGGTGGGCCTGGATCTTCCTCTGAATTCCCCTCTCCTTGTTCTACCTCTCCCTGCTCTGCCCAGTCAGACTGTGCCCTTCCCCAGTTTCTTCCACAGCCAACAGAGCCACACTCCCATTCCCTATCAGCTGTTCGTCTTCCTCCTTGGATTCAGACTCTCACAGGGGCATAACACTGCATGCCCAAAAGTGTTCTGGGGCAATTGGCGTTTCAGAATGCAGGAAGTCCTCAGCGTACGACACAAACCGAGCCCCCAATTTCTGTGGTTCGGGGAAACATTGGTCTAGTGAACGTTGCCCCGTTTTACGACCTTTCTTGCCACCGTCGTGAAGCGGATATCATGGCAGTTGTGAAGTCAATTACATGGTTGTTGTGAATCCAGCTTCCCCATTGACTTTGCTTGCCAGAAGGTCGCCAAAGGGGATCATGTGGCTCCCGGGGACACTGCGACCATCCTAACCATTGCCAAACATTGCCCAATGTTTGAATTTTGATCACTGTGTCCCTTGGGGATGTGGCAAAGGTCACAAACTGTGACATCTCTGGAGTAGAGAAAGTTGCATGTAACACCAAACGTTGCTTTTCCCCTGGAGTTTAAAATGTGGACAAAGACACGGGGTCATTGGCTTCCTTCCCGATCCCCAAATCTGGGATTAATGAAACTGAACTGTGAGGGGATGTGGAGTTGAAGTAATCGGAATTAAAGAAGATTTCTCAATCTGAGGCGCTATGATCCTGACTCTCATAAGCTCCCAGGGCTTATAAAGGAAGAGGAGGAGGGAGAGGGGGAGGAGAGGGGAAGGACAGGAGGAGGAAGGAGGAGGGGAAGGAGAAGAAAGAGGGATGATGGAAAAAGAGGAGAAGGAGAAGAAAGGAAGATGGAGAAAGAAGGAGAAGGAAAAGGAGGAGGAGAGAAGGAGAAGAGGAAAAAGAGAGGGAGGGAGGAAGACAAGAGAGAGGGAGGGAGGGAGAAAGGAAGGAAGGAAGGAGAGATGGGAAGAAGAGAGGGAGGGAGGAAAGGAAGGAAGGAAGAAGATCAGGGAGAGAAGGGGAAGGAAGGAAGGGAGGAGATGGAAAGAAGAGGGAGGGAGGAAGAAGAGAGGAAGGAGGGAGGAAGGAAGGAAGGAGATCAGGTGGGATGGGAAGGAAGGAAGGAATAAGGAAGGAGAGATGGGAAAGAAGAGAGGGATGAGGGAGAAAAGGAAAAGAAGGAGAGATGGGAAGAGGAGAGAGGGAAGGAAGGAAGAAGATTAGGGTGGGAAGGGGAAGGAAGGAAGAAGGAAGGAAGGAGAGGGAAAGAAGAGAGGGATGAGGGAGAAAAGGAAAAGAAGGAGAAAGGGGAAGAGGGAGAGAGGGAAGGAAGGAAGAAGATTAGGGCAGGAAGGGGAAGGAAGGAAGAAGGAAGGAGAGATGGGAAGAAGAGAGGGAGGGAGGGAGGATGGGGAAGGATGGGGAAGGATGGAAGAAGAGAGGGAGGGAGGGAGGATGGAGAGAGGAAAGGAAGGAGAGATGGGGAGAGGGAGGGAGGGAGGGAGAAAGGAAGGAAGGAAACAGTTGACATCCAGAAAATGGGAGCTTTCTTGCGCCTCTGCCTGGAGCCTTAACAGTAGCTGTGTTCGAGGCACAGGGATGGTTTTATCTGCCAGAACAGAAGCAAACCAAGTTATTTGTCACCCTGCTGTGGGAGAAAGACAGGCCATGTTAGTTGGGAAAGGAGAAAGAAGGGAGAACTGTAAGCGCGGGGGAGCCAATTTTGTGAATCTGGCCAAGTTTAGGGCAGCCGCGGATTGTCTGATTACATTTTGGCACAAAGCGCTTCGTCTTGCGAAAACCCAAGGCGTCCAAACTCTTACTCCAGGGGATGACTTGACCCTCTCAGCACTTTGGGGGGTTTGCAAATGCTCCTTTTGCAGCTGTCCCAACACACCCCTCACCAGATCCCTCGTCGTGCAAAGAGATCGGGTTCCAGGGATCTTGTCACAGGAGTGATCCACCATCTGGGTACCAAGCCGTAGCCCAGTGAAACCACAAAATGGGCCTTAGAAGGCCTGGGAAATGGTTGGCGGGGAGGGGGGGGAAACGACACATGAAGGACCATTTCCACAAATGAGAACCAGGCCGCCCCTACTGGAAAACAGATGCTTTCAGGAAGGCCATTCTCCTGCAAGGCTTCTCGGGGCAAAGCTTCGGAAAAGGCTGGAGGCTCC
Organism: Notechis scutatus; assembly: GCF_049901735.1. Classification (NCBI taxonomy): domain Eukaryota; kingdom Metazoa; phylum Chordata; class Lepidosauria; order Squamata; family Elapidae; genus Notechis; species Notechis scutatus. The sequence continues at coordinate 4,133,293 of NC_142011.1, read as the reverse complement.
GTCTCCGGCCCCCCGTGGAAAATTTAAGCCCAACGCATTTAATTCGGAAGGAGAAAAAGTCTACAAAGGCAGGCCCTTCCGTTGAATCCAGACCCAGGAAGTGGGGAAAGGGCTGGCCGGCAAGGGCTTTTTTTTTTTAGAAAAGAGGTCTTTTAGAGCATATTTACCTCACTGCGCATGCGCGCACCTCCCAGCTGATTTTTCAGCCTGTTTGAGGCCTTTTATGGCCTCCCTGAGGCTGGAGGAAAGCCTCTGCAGCCTTTGTAGGCCGAAAAACAGGCCCGTTTCATCACTTCCTGTATTTCCGAAAATACCGGAAGTGACAAAACGGGCCCATTTTGGGAATTGAAGTCCTCCAGGCTTAAAGTTGCCAAGGTTGGAGACCCCTGTTTTAGAGGGAGGGAGGGAGAAAAGAGGGAGGATACAGAAGGAAGGAAGGAAGGAAGGAAGGAAGGAAGGAAGGAAGGAAGGAAGGAAGGAAGGAAGGAAGGAAGGAAGGAAGGAAGGAAGGAAGGAAGGAAGGAAGGAGATGGAATAGAGGGAGGGAGGGAGGGAGGAGAATTAAAGAGATGGAAGAGAGGGAGGGAGGGAGGAGAAAGAGGGAAGGAAAGAAAGAAGGAATGGAAAGAGAGAAATGGAAGGGAGGGAGGAAGAAAGAGGAATAGAGAGGAAATGAAAGAAGGGGAGGAAGGAAGGAAGGAAGGAAGAAGAAGAAAAGAATAGATGGAAGAAAAGAAAGAAGGAGGCACAGAGGAAAGACAGAAATGGGAGGGAGAAAGAGAGGGAAGGAGGATAGGAAAGAGAGGGAGGGAGGAGAACTAGAGAGGGAAGAGAGGGAGGGAAGAGAAAGAGGGAAGGAAAGAAAGAAGGAATGGAAAGAGAAATGGGGAGAGGGAGGAAGAAAGAGGGTTAGGGAGGAAAGGGAGGAAGGAAAGAAGTAAGTAAGTAAAGAGATGGAGGACAGGGAGGGAGGGGGGAGAAAAATATATGAAGGAAGGAAGGAAGGAAGGAAGGAAGGAAGGAAGGAAGGAAGGAAGGAAGGAAGGAAGGAAGGAAGGAAGGAAGGAAAGAAAGAAAGAAAGAAAGAAAGAAAGAAAGAAAGAAAGAAAGAAAGAAAGAAAGAAAGAAAGAAAGAAAGAAGGGAGAGAACAGAAAGAGAAATGGGAGGGAGGGAGGAAGAGAGGAGGGATAATAGAGCAGGAAGGAAGGAAGGAGAAATAGATTGGAGGGAAGGAGGGAGGGAGGAAGGATTGAGAAAGAGAGAGATGAAAGGGGGGGAGGAAAAAAAGAAGGAAAGGTGTTTTCTGGGATGACCAACCCCCCCCCCCCCAACGACTCCTGTACGCCCATCAGGAAAACTAGCTGGCTCCATCCCCAAAGGCCAGGAATGAAGCCTGGTGAGATCCGATGCCCAGATCCCTCTGGATCTCCCTCCCACATCCACACACACACACACACCCCGCGTGAGATTCCTCTTCTACTCTGCATTCGCCTTGGAATCCAAACGAATTGCCTTCTTCACTGCCGACGTTGACGTAAAGGATGTTTGGCTTCCCGCTCTTCCCAGCTGCCTCTTCACAGCCAGCCCTTCCCAGGGGCGCCTCTGAAGCTCGGGATGAGGGGTTGCAAAAGCCAGAAGCCCAGGAGAAACGGCACCCCACCACCCATCCACCCCCCACCCCCAGAAATCTTATGGGGGTCCCCCGGCCCAGCCTGGGTCTCTTCCCTTTCCAAGGATTGCAAAAGACAGTAGCTGGGGGACAAGACTTTGGGTCAAGGTGCCTGAGGATAATCAAAGGAGCTTCAAAAACCCCAGGCCGATGCTTAATTAGAACAAGATTTCCCTGTTTTTCGAGTGAAAAAAATAAAAATCAGATAAACATAAAAGAGAGCGTTTGAAAAAGGAAAAAAGAAAGCAAGCTCGCTGTTTATTTCTCCTCTCGATTTCAAGGGCCCGAACGAACAAATTCTTGGCAGGAGAGTCTTGCAGAAGGAGCAGCACCAGTGACTGGGTTTCCCGGGGCAAATTAAAGGGGGCTGCCTTGGGTGCAAACTAGTGGTAGGCTGCAACTGTCAGGCTCTGAGTGGACTCGGAGCCGGTTCAGCTCCCGCAGCAAGTCAGCTGGGCCATGTCAGCTTATCTCTGCTGTTGCCGGATCTGTATTTCTGCTTGTGTGCTGGCCGACGGCTTCGGAATGAGACTCAGCTGAGGATGGATTCTGCAGCAACTGCGGAGCTGCTGGAAATGGCTCTTTTCATGTATTGATGTGGTGCGTGTTGTTAAAGGGGGTTGGGGCACATATAGGTTGTAATTAAGCATTGAGTTAAGACATGGTAAAAGTGGCACCAGGCGGGGATCAGTTAGTGAGGGTCGGAATAGGTTAGGGATGTAGACATGTTACAGGGTTAATAGCATTTAGGGATAACTAGAACTGCGTATAGGCCTGGGTGCGGTGGGGTGTGTCTCATGATAATGGTAAAAAAAAGGAAAGGGAGCAAACTCAAACCCAGCTCTAACCTTGTCTGGCTTTTAGCCTTTCTTGTCAGAGAAGAGTATTTGTTGTTTGCTGAGCTAACGAATAAACCACCATTGCACGACAAAGGAGCTGGAGTTTGTATTCATTTCAGGACAAATCTTCAATTCAAAAACCTTGAATTACGCCGTCTTCGGTCTGACTTAAGCATGGTATATAAAATCATACATTGCAATGTCCTACCTGTCAGTGAATACTTCAGCTTCAACCATAACAACACAAGAGCACACAATAGATACAAACTCAAAGTAAACCGCACCAAACTTGATTGCAGGAAATACGACTTCAGCAATAGAGTGGTCAATGTCTGGAATACTCTACCCGACTCTGTAGTCTCTTCCCCAAACCCCAAAAACTTTAACCTTAGACTGTCTACTATTGACCTCACCCCTTTCCTAAGAGGTCTGTAGGGGGCGTGCATAAGCGCACCATCGTGCCTACCGTCCCTGTCCTATTGTTTCTCTTATTCTTCTTTTATTTTTCTTATATGTACCCATTTCATGTATTCACAACTATGTATACACTTATACTTATTATCTTGTAAACAATTGGCAAATCAAATAAATAAATAAAATAAATAAATACTCAAGGACTGGCTGAGAGAAACCAGTTTAACAATCAGTTCTGTGAACGCGTGCAGCATTAAAAAAAAACACACCCATTTGAACCTCTACAGGGCAGCCCCGGTAAGTAGAACAGCTGAGGCGTGCAAAATCTACTGCGCCGCACAAAAAGACAGACATCTAGGACAGGCGGATGGGCGGGGCCAGCTGATCGTCAGAACAACCGGTTCGCTAGAACCGTTTTGAACCAGCGGCGGCAGCCCGCCACGGGTGCAAATGCTCCGCAGCCAGGATGGACCGGGACTGAAGGGAGAGGCGGAGGAAACCCGTGATGACAACAGGAGTTGCGAAGGTGGACTGTTGTGGCAGCCCTTCTCTGGGTCCCTCAAGGCAGGGGTCCCCAACCACCAGTCCGTGGAACAAATCCTACCGGGCCGCTGGTTTGCTGGGTGCCGCCATCTTGTTTTGATGAAAAAGTGCTTCCGGTGAGCTTTTCCGGGTAGAAAGCTCACTGGAAGCACTTTTCATCAAACAGAACGCTCGTGAGCTTTCGGTAGAAAGAAACTCACGCGGCGCCACCATCTTGTTTGATGAAAAGTGCTTCGGTGAGCTCACGGGCCTTTCATCAAAGATGGCGCGCAGCTGATGCCGGTACCGGGCCGCGGCATAAAAGGTTGGGGACCACTGCCTCAAAGGACTCTGGGGAGGTTTCAAACAGGAGACCTTGGGGGCATTGGGCTTATCAGAGGGGATGGGGCACTTCCTGGAAAGGGTCTCTTGAATTATGGGAGAGGGGGGAGAAGGGGAAGAGAGAAGTAGGGGGAGTAGTGGGAGGTGGAGGGAAGGGGGAAGGAGAAGAGGGAGGGAGGGAAAGGAAGAGGGAGGGGGAGGAGGAGGAGTGAGTGAGTGGGAGAGAAAGAAGGAGAAGGAGGAGAAGAGAAAGGGAGGGGAAGGGAGAGGGAGAGAAAGGGAGACGGAGGGAGGGAGAAGGGAAACAGGAAGGAAAAGGAGGAGAAGGAGGGAGAAAGGGAGGGGATGGGAGAGGGAGAGAGAACAGAGGAGGGAGAGGGAGAGATGGGAAAGGGAAAGAGAAAGGAGAAAGAGATGGAGATAGAGAGAGGGAGAGAGGGAAGGGGAGGGCAATAGAGGGGGAGAGGGAGGGAGAGGGATAAGCAAAAGGAGAACTAGAAAGAAAATTAGGAGAAGGAAGAGAGAAGGGGAGACAGGGAGGGAGAGAGGGAAGGGAAAAGGGAAAGAGAGGGGGAAGGGAGAAGGAGGGAAGGAGGAGGAGGAAGGAAGAGGGGGGAAGGAGAAGGAGAAGGAAAAATAGGAGGAGAGAGGGAGAGAGGCAGAGAGAGAGAGGGAGGCAGAGGGGGAAGGGAGAAAGGGGGATGGAGGAGTCTCAGAGATATGAGGGATCCAGTTTGATGTCCTCTCCTGGCTAAAATCCCAACCTAGAAATCAGAAAACTGGTTGGATGACCTTAGGATGGCCCTTCCCTCTAAATCCAGCTGAGAGGGAGAGGGTCCTTCCAGCAAACAGAATCCACAGGGGAGCCTGCTTTGCTTAACAACCATGTTTCCTAAACTGCGGGGATTCGCTTCACAACTGTGGGCAGATCGGTCGGAAAATGGGGGCAAGACCTCGTTCAGCCACTGTTTCGTTTAGCAACGGAAATGCGGGGCTCAGTCGTTGCCGTAAAGTTGAGGACTTCCTGTCCTTCGCTCGCTACACTGGACATTGGTGCCAGGTACCACAGAGTGAAAAAATAGTGTGCATTGTTCCTAAACGATAAAACAATTTGAAGGCCTAATTTAAGCCAGGAAGGAATGCCTGAAAAAAAAAATGGAAGGTTTTCAACCTCTCTCATCTTCCAGCAAACAATTCCTGGAGGTGATTCGTCAGCCTCTCTCCTCTCTAAACATCTGCAGCTGTTGTCAAGTCATCCACAAGGGAGAGCTTGCAAATTTTAAAGAGAAAAACAAAATTAGATCCCCCCCCCCCGTTTCCCTGAAAATATGACCTACCCTGAAAGTAAGTCCTAGCTTGATTTTTACACGTGTGCCCGATATAAGCCCTACCCTCCAAAATAAGCCCTAATTAAGTTCTCTCCCACTCCAGAGTGGATGGGTAAAAATTAAGCTAGGATGGGGACGGGGTGGATGTAAAACTGCCCTACTACTTACCTTTGGGCAGGTGTAGCCAGGCCTTGCATACCCCAACACCTGCCTTGCCGGCCCATTTCTTCTGCAGCCAGGAAGCCTGGCCAGGCTTTCCTGAAGGCCTGTGGAGCTGGTAACAAAGCTGTGGATCGATCCTGAGCTCTGTTGTCCACTGCAGAGGCCTTCAGGAAAGCCTTGCCGGTCACAGAAGAAGTTCCTGAAGGCCTCTGACAGCGAAAAGGAGGTCGGAGGTGACGTGCGCAAGTGAGGTTAATCAGTGGATGACGTCCCCCCAAAATAAGACCTGGTGCCTTTTTTGGTGGCAAAATATATATATAAGACAGGGTCTTATTTTCGGGGAAACGTGGTAGATAGAATAGAGTAGAATTCTTTATTGGCCAAGTGTGATTGGACACACAAAGAATTTGTCTTCGGTGCATATGCTCTCAGTGTACATAAAGAAAAAAATAAGATACCTTCATCAAGAATCATAAGATACAACGCTTAATGATAGTCATAGGCTACTAATAAGCCATCAAATCCTACCAGGAAACTAAATAAAACAATATAAGTTGTAAAGATATAAGCGACGAAGTTATAGTCATAAGTGGGAAGAGGTAGGTACTAGGAAGGATGAGAAAAAGAATAGTAATACAGTCTTAGTAAATAATTTGACGGTGTTGTGCGAATTAGTTGTTTAGTAGAGGGATGGCATTTGGGGAGAAATCAAAGGTGAAGTAGAAGATTATCTCATCAAACAGAGCTCTGAAATTAAAAAGGGCAGTGGCACTGAAGGAACATGGGCTGAGGCAGTAGACGCCTTCGAGGGGAAAAAAAATATGCTTTCATCTTTTTCTTCCCTTCCCCTTTCTTTTCTCTATCTTTCCTTTTTTTGTCTTTCCTTCCCTTTTTCTCCCTTTCCTTTTTCTGCCCCTTTCTCCCTTTGCTTTTTCCTTCTTAAAAACCTCCAGTGTTGCGGCACCTACAACTTCTGGTGGCAAGCAGTTCCACTGGTTAATTAATATCCCTATCTATGTACGGTATGTACATCCATCTAACTATCCATCCATCCATCGATCATCTATCATCTATTTATCTACCTCTATCCATCCATCTCTCTCTCCCTCTATGTCTCATACAGAATACAGAATAACAGAGTTGGAAGGGACCTTGTAGGTCATCTAGTCCAACCCTCTTCTCAAACAGGACACCCTATACCTGTGATGGCGAACCTATGGCACGTATGCCACAGGTGGCACGCAGAGCCATTTGTGCCGGCACGCGAGCCGCAGGCAAACTTACCTCACTGCGCATGCGTGCGCCTCACACCTGATTTTTCAGCTGGTTTGAGGCCTTTTCCGGCCTCCCGGAGGCTTGAAAAAAGCCTCTGCAGGCCGAATAATAGGCCCGTTTTGTCACTTCCGGTATTACAGGAAGTGATTGAAACGGGCCTATTATTCGGCCTGCAGAGGCTTTTTTCAAGCCTCCGGGAGGCCGAAAAAGGCCTCAAACCAGCAGAAAATGTGATGTGTAGTGCAGGTAAGGGGGCAGAGGGGGGTGGGGGGATTGCATGTGCATGCGCAGGGGGCGTGGAGAGGATGTGCATTGCCTTCTGGGTGCTGGCACGCAAGTGCGCGAGTGCCAGCACGCCCACACTTTTTGGCACAGGAGCCCCAAAAAGGTTAACCACCACTGCCCTATACTATTCCAGACAAATGACTGTCCAGTCTCTTCTTAAAAACCTTTTTAATGTGGTTTTTCTTTTGAAGAAGTTTTGCTTCTTATCCGAGAAGCTTCTTCGGCTCTTGGATGAGAAGTGAAATGTCTTCAAAGGAAAAAAAACCAGGAAATCAGTTGCCTCTTGAAAAAGTACCTTTCAGACAACCATGATCTGGATGACTGAGAATCTCCATACACGTTTCTAGTGGCAAGCAGTTCCACTGGTTAATTGTCCTCACTGTTAGGAAGTTTCTCCTTCATTCCAGGTTGCTTCTCTCCTTGATGAGTTTCCATCCGTTGCTTGTTGTCCTGCCTTGCTTGACTCCCTCTTCTTTGGGGCAGCCCTCAAATATTGAAAGACTATTACGATATCACCCCTAGTCCTTCTTTTCACTAGGCTAAACGTATCCAATTCCTGCAACTGTTTTTCACTGCTCTAAACTACAGCCAGGCAACCAAATTTATTCTTCCAATAATCCTAGGGCCCTAAAAATTAAGAGAAAACAAAGAAAGTCCAGTTGCCTCTTAATTTTAAGTCGAGAACTATCTGCAAACTATCTGCCTTTGGACACATCTGAAAAACAATTTCAACAACCAGCTATTCTGAAAACTTTTAAAAGAAAGAAATGCTGAGTTTCGGCTCCGATGTACTTTACTTTTACTTGTAAGTAAAAGTAAAAAGTTTTGGAGTAAAACGTTTTTTTAAAAAAACAAAACTTAACAAATTAAAGGCTTTTTGCAGATGACTTGATGTTGATTCTGGAAGCTCCTTTAAAAGGAATTGAAATATGGGCAAATAAAAAGAATTTGGTGCATGGATCGATTTCAAGATGAATAAACAGAGAATGAAAACGTTAACAAACATATGAAAAGGGAAGATCAAACAGAACCGATGAGTAAAACGGGTTTTAAGATGAAGGTAAAATATCCGACTATCACTATGACAAAAACGAACGGCATGTTATTTCAAATACAACTAGCCTTCAACAGTCATTTAGCTATTGATTGAAGTTGCAACAAGCCCAGAAAAAAAGTGATTCATATCCGGTCCTCAACTTTATGTCTTTTTCAGTGGTTGTTTTTTGTTTTAACGAAACATAACCAAAACAGCCAAAGAAAAAGGGAAAGAGATTTTTTTTTATGTTCCTAGCACTCTTGTAACAACAATTACAGATAATCCCATAATTACGACTGCAAACTCTGTTTGTAAGATGCAGTCACAAAGCAGAACATCATGTCCCAAAGGTGCTTTTTCCCCCCAAGAGGGAACTGGACTTTTCTAGTTTTTCTTTGAAGACATTTCGCTTCTCATCCAAGAAGCTTCTTCAGCTCTGACTGGATGGTAGGGAATGGAAGGATATATACTCCTTGCAGACAGCTGGTCATTTGCATCCTTTTAGAGGGTCGTTGATATTTATCTGTGTCCTGAAGGTCACCTGAGGGGTGCAAATGGTTCCTGTAGTCAGCAATTTTTTCTCTGGAAATCTATTCCTACTCCCACACCATTCGAAAGGGGTTCATCCCAAGTTGCATAGCTAAAAGTCTATAGAAATAGGAATAGAATAGAATAGAATAGAATAGAATAGAATAGAATAGAATAGAATAGAATAGAATTCTTTATTGGCCAAGTGTGATTGAACACACAAGGAATTTGTCTTGGTGCAAATGCCCTCAGTGTACATAAAAGAAAAGATACGTTCATCAAGAATCATCAGGTCCAACACTTAATGGTAGTCATAGGGTACAATAAGCAATCAAATCATACTAGGAAACAGTCAATATAAATCGTAAGGATACAAGCGACAAGGTTACAGTCATACAGTCACAAGTGGGAGGGGATGGGTGATAAGGAGTGATGAGAAGATTAACAGTAATAGCAGTGCAGACTTTGTAAATAGTTGGACAGTGTTGAGGGAATAATGTGTTTAGCAGAGGGATGATGTTCGGGGGAAAAACTGTTCTTGTGTCTAGTTGTTCTGATGTGCAGTGTTCTATAGCCTCAAAGCCTCTTCAGCTCTGACTGAATGATGCGGAATGGAAGGACGTATACTCCTTGCAGACAGCTGGTCATTTGCATCCTTTTAGAGGGTCATTGAGGCCACTTGAAGGTTTATCTGTATCCTCAGGGTCACCTGAGTCTTAGTCAAAACTGAACAGCCCTCTCTCAACAGGGGGGGGCAGTGGTGGGCTGCAATTTTTCTAACAACCGGTTGGCTATCTGGGTAGGCATGTCCGGTTGGTCATGTGCCTAGGTGGGTGATGTCACTCTTCTCTGCACTTTTTTCTAGAGTCTCAACATCTTTTTTATAATGTGGTGACCAAAACTGGATGCAGTACTTTAGGTGTGGTCTTACTAAGGCTTTATAGAATGGTATTAGTACCTCCCTTGATCTCGATTGTATCCCTCCGTTAATGTACTTTAGGATTGATTGCATTGGGTTTTTTGGCTGCTGCTGCACATCGCTGGCTCCTATTTAGCTGGTTGTCCACTAAGACTCCAAGATCCGTCTCACAGTTCCTGCTATTGAGCCTGGTTTCACCCAGTCTATATGTGTACTATATATGTCTTCTAGTCCAGCCACCTGCTTAGGCAGGAAACCCTACACCACTTCGGACAAATGGTTATCTAACATCTTTTAAAAAACTTCCAGTGTTGGAGTATCCACAACTTCCGGAGTCAAGTTGTTCCACTGATTATTTCTTCTAACTGTCAGAAAATTTCTCCTTTAGTTCTAAGTTGCTTCTCTCCTTCAGAGAATTGTAAATCTGCAAATTTGCGTTTCTTGTCTGTTGTTCGTGCCTTCTCTTCTTTCTCCTTCTGCCAGTTCAAATGATTTTTGGGCTTTGTGGATGTTTAATAAACAAACAACGGTGCTATTTTTATGCTAGCCGGAATACATCTGGATCTTGGGATCGACCAGAAGCATCGCCTGCCATCTAGACTGGAAGTCATCATGCAACGACAGGTAGTCCTCAATGTACGACCACAATGGAGCCCAACATTTCTGTGACTAAGCAAGACACATTTTTTTTAAAGGGAGTCTGGCCCCATTTTTACGTCCTTTCTTGCCACATTTGTTAAGTGAATCTTTGGCGGTGTTAAGTTAGGAACACGGATGTTAAATGAATCTGGGAGGTCGCAAAAGGGGATCGTGTGGCCCGCAGGGACACTGCAACTGTCATAAGTACATGCCAGTTGCCAAGCGTCTTGCATTTTGATCATGTGACCACGGCGATACTGCCACGGCCAGAAATGTGAAAAATGGTCATGTCATGTTTTTCTGTGCCGTTGTAACTTTGAACGGTCGCTAAATGAACTGTTGTAAGTGGAGGACTACCTGTACTTTTAGCGACAGCTTTAAGAAAGTCATAAAGGAAAGGCCTGCAAGGGTATATTAGAGATGGGAATGGGTGGGCGGAGCTGGCGTCGCGACGATACGGCATGCGATCTTGGAGGTCTGAGATCGCTGCCGATATCTTTGCTCCTGGACGGTCCAATCGGATCCAAACCGTCCCCAAGAGACGGTGAAAGTGAAGAGCGCATCCTGTCGATCCCAGGGATACCGCAAAGTCCCTGGTAGATCCAGGAGAAGCTCTTCTTGCCAACGGCAAAGAGGCAGCCATTAAAGCTGCTGAAGTTGGGACAGCTCCGAAACGGAAGAGAACGGAAAGAGAGAGTGTGCCGGTTTGGTACGAACTTTTTCTTTATTTTAAGATTTGAAAGGACACCCTAAGGAAAAGAAAGAATCTGTGAAAGTTTTGATAGAAGTGACTAAGCGGCTATTTTAAACAGGAATGTCAAAGTATTTTTATTTTTTTCCTCATTGCTGGATTTTTTACACACGATCTTATACTTTGAAACTGGACTGGTTTTTTCTCTTCTTTTATCTATTCTTTTTCTCCTTTTTTGATTTTATAATATTTTAGGCTAGAGACTCCCTTTTAGTTGTTGTTTTTTTAATATCTTTTTCTTTTTTTAATTAATTCTTATTATATTTTGCTTGGAAAAGGAGGGGGAAAGTGAAAGCAAAAGAAACTTTGTAACACTGCCAACTAGAAGCTTGGAAATATTCTATTTCTCTTTTGACCAGACAAAGCTGAGACAAAGCTAATCTACCCCAGATACCTAAAGAGATTAAAACGATGTTAGAAAGCAATATAACGATGATGGAGTTAACTGAAGCACTCAAGAAGCAAAACAATGGAAAGGCACCAGGCCCAGATGGACTTCCGGCAGAATTTTACAAAACATTACAAGAATCGTTGAACCTTCCATTGCTAGAAGTTATGAATGAAGTTATGTTAAAGAAGAGGATACCTAAATCATGGTCAGAAGCTTATAGTACACTTATTCCAAAAGAGGAGGCCGATCCATTACAAATCAAGAATTATAGACCTATTTCCTTACTAAACGCAGATTATAAAATTTTTGCTTCAATATTGGCAGAAAGACTTAAAAAATACTTAAACAATTTTATCCATCCTGATCAAAATGGATTTCTGCCAAAGAGACAAATCAAAGACAATATGAGAGTAATCTTGGACACTTTGGAATACTACGAGGCACATCCTGAAAAACAAATGGCTTTGATATTTTTAGATGCACAGAAGGCATTTGATAATGTGAATTGGAGATTCATGTTTTTACTGCTGGAACAGATGGGCTTTGCTAAAAAATTTATTCAAGCAATAGAAGCTATGTATCATAAGCAAACGGCAAAGGTAATGATAGAGGGAGAACTGACAGACTCTATCGAGTCGATATAAGAAAAGGAACAAGACAAGGGTGCCCACTATCACCTCTCTTGTTTGTGTTAACCTTGGAAGTGCTAAATAGAAATATTAGAGATGAAAAGAATATAAAAGGGATGAAAATTAAAAAGGAAGAATTTAAATTGCAAGCATTCGCAGATGATCTGGTTTTCATTTTAGAAGACCCACTAGAAACAGCATCAAAATTGATAGAAAAGATAGAGATATATGGAAAGGTGGCTGGCTTGAAAATAAATAAAGATAAGACAAAGATCTTGACAAAAAGTATGTTATCAAGGCAAAAGGAAGAACTGGCAGATCTATTGAAAATCCAGGCCACGAATAAGATCAAGTACTTGGGAATATATTTGACAGCAAGATGCAGTACACTAAAAGAGAATAATTATATCAAACTTAAGCAGCAGATAGCGCTAGATCTGACGAAATGGGAAAATTTACAACTAATAGGGAGAATATCAACAATCAAGATGAATATATTACCCAGAATTTTATATTTGTTCCAAACAATTCCAATTAGGCTTGGAAAAGATTACTTCGAAGATTTAAATAAAATTGTGTTGAAATATATATGGCAAGGTAAGAAAGCGAGAATAAAGTTAAAACTTTTGCAAGATGCTAGAATAAGAGGAGGATTTGGTTTGCCTAATTGGGAGTTGTACTACCAAGCTACAGATCTGATGTGGGTTAAGGAATGGATAACATTAAGAAATACTAGATTGTTGACATTAAGAAGGACATGATCTGTTGTTGGGATGGCATGCTTTTCTATGGTGTAAAGGAACTAAAACACAGGGGTATTTTAGAAGACATTATATACGGGAGTCTCTGTGGTTAAACTGGGAGAAGATTAAAAGACAATGTTATTTGAAAATTCCAGTCTGGTTATTGACTACTGAAGCATTTTCTTATCCTATAATATACAAAAAGGAACAAACAGTTAGATATGGTGAAATATTGAATGAAAAGGGTGAACTTAAATCTATGCAAAAATTAGAGGAACAAGGTATAAAGATGAATTGGTTTTCATATGCACAAATACATTCAAGGTATGATAAAGATTCTAAAACGGAAGGTTTCTATGATAAACTGACTGACTTAGATAAGATTTTGACAGGTACTGATGAAAAGGTGATTACAATATTGCATGGATATTTATTAGAAATTAAACTAGAAGAAGAACAAGTTAAAGAAACTACGACTTCAGCAACAGAGGGGTCAATGTCTGGAATACTCTACCTGACTCTGTGGTTTTTTTCCCCAAACCCCAAAAACTTTAACCTTGGACTGTCTACTATTGACCTCACCCCTTTCCTAAGAGGTCTGTAGGAGGCATGTATAAGTGCACCAACGTGCCTACCGTCCCTGTCCTATTGTTTCTTTTATTTTTCTTATATGTATCCATGTATTCATAACTATGTTTTTTACTTATACCTATTATCCTGTAAACAATTGACAAAAGGCCATCCATCGCCCAAGCCCTTCCTCTCTTTGGCAGGAGGCAAAGTTCTAGTTTTCCAATCCTTGGGTGGCATTTGAGACCAGGGCATTTTAAGAGGATAATGAGAGGGCTAGGAGCAACCCAGTATGTCAACTTTACTTCTGCATTGGCCACGGAGATGATTAGAGGGTCTAAGGATCCCTTTTAATAATGTTTGGTTTTGAAGCCAAGGTACAGCCTGTAGAGACCACCCAGCAAATGAGACCTCCTGGACGGCCATTGTGGATGGATGTCCACTGAGAAGGGCGGCCCCGAAATTATTGACAGATTTCCCAACTCTGCGTTTTGGGGGTGCTTGGCTTAGCTCTGGCAGTGTTTCTCAATCTTGGCCCGCTTTGAGATGTGTGGACTTCAACTCCCAGAATTCCCCAGCCAGCCTGCTGGGAGTTGAAATCCATCCATGACTGCTGGGGAATGCTGGGAGTTGAAGTCCACCTGTGCTAGATGGGGAATGCTGGGAGTTGAAGTCAATCCATGCCTGCTGGGGAATGCTGGGAGTTGAAGTCCACCCATGCTGGATAAGGAATGCTGGGAGTTGAAATCAATACATGCCTGCTGGGGAGCCTGCTGGGAATGCTGGGATTGAAGTCCACCCATGCTAGCTGGGGAATGCTGGGAGTTGAAGTCAATCCATGCCTGCTGGGGAATGCTGGGAGTTGAAGTCCACCCATGCTGGATAAGGAATTCTGGGAGTTGAAGTCAATCCATGCCTGCTGGGGAATGCTGGGAATTGAAGTCCACCCATGCTAGCTGGGGAATGCTGGGAGTTGAAGTCAATCCATGCCTGCTGGGGAATGCTGGGAGTTGAAGTCCACCCATGCCTGCTGGGGAATGCTGGGAGTTGAAGTCCACCCATGCTGGATAAGGAATGCTGGGAGTTGAAATCAATACATGCCTGCTGGGGAATTCTGGGAATTGAAGTCCACCCATGCTAGCTGGGGAATGCTGGGAGTTGAAGTCAATCCATGCCTGCTGGGGAATGCTGGGAGTTGAAGTCCACCCATGCTGGATAAGGAATTCTGGGAGTTGAAATCAATACATGCCTGCTGGGGAATTCTGGGAATTGAAGTCCACCCATGCTAGCTGGGGAATGCTGGGAGTTGAAGTCAATCCATGCCTGCTGGGGAATTCTGGGAATTGAAGTCCACCCATGCCTGCTGGGAATGCTGGGAGTTGAAGTCCACCCATGCTGGATAAGGAATGCTGGGAGTTGAAGTCCACCTGTGCTAGATGGGGAATTTTGGGAGTTGAAGTCCACCCACACTGGATGGAGAATGCTGGGAGGTAAAGTCAATCCATACCGGCTGGGGAATTCTGGGAGTTGAAGTCCACCCATGCCAACTGGGGAATTCTGGTGCCAAGATTCAGAAAAGTCCATTTAAACTGATCAACTGAAGAAAAAAAAAATTGAGAGAATGCCACGCTGCCTTTTAGGAGGATAACAAGGACACACTTAGGAAATCCCCGAATTGTGGCCTCATAACTGAAGAATGACCCCTTTTGCACATGTCTGTTCATTGCACGCATGGACAGAAGGGGTGTGGCTTCAATCCTGACACCACGCCCACAATCATGCAAATTTCAACGCACATACCCCTCGTCTATTTTATCATACCAATTAGGGCCCCTCCCATTTAAACTCACAGAAAACTCTGTCTTAGGCATGGATCCTAGGAATAAATGCTACGTACACTTGAAAAGTTTCTGCTGTTTTCATGGTTTATTTTTTGTTTATTCATCTATTTGGCATTTAGAAAACCCTACCATAGAACGTAAGAAGTGTTTTATGTTGTATCATGATTTTTTTTAATGCCAATAGAGGTAGTTTTTGACTTATGACCACAATTGAGCCCAAAATTTTGGTTGCTAAACAAGAGAGTTGTTAAGTGAGTTTTATCCCATTTCAACATGGAATTGAATACAGAATAACAAAAGTTGGAAGGGACCTTGGAGGTCTTCTAGTCCAACCCCCAGCTCAAGCCTATACCATTTCAGACAAATGTTGGCCAGTCTCTTCTTAAAAACCTCCAGGGATGAAGCACCCACAACTTCTGGTGGCAAGAAGTTCTACTGGTTAACTGTTCTCACTGTCAGGAAATTCCTGCTTCTCTCCTGGATAAGTTTCCATCCGTTGCTTCTTCTCCTGCCTTGAAGACCTTTTTTGCAGACGTTGTTAAGTGAGTCACTGCAGTTGCTAAGTTAGTAACCCGGTTGTTAAAGTGAATCCATCTGCCCCGTTGACTTTGCTTGTCAGAAGGTCACAAAAGGAGAATCACGTGACCCCAGGACGCTGCAAACTGCCATAAGTACATGCCAGTTGCCAAGCCTCTGAATTTTTTAATCACATGACCGTGGGGAAATGCTGCAACCATTGTAAGTGTGGAAAAAATGGTCGTAAATTGCTTTTCTCAGTGCCATTGTAACTCCAGATGGCCACTAATGGTTGTAAGTTGAGAACCACCTGTGGAAAATTTATGATTTGCTCTGGTATAACCAGGGCTGGGATTCAGGCGGTTTGGACCTCGTTGTAGAATACCTTATGCCACCAGACTTGAAATTCTAAAACTAGAAAACCTTGAATTACGCCGTCTTCGGTCTGACTTAAGCATGGTATATAAAATCATACATTGCAATGTCCTACCTGTCAATGAATACTTCAGCTTCAACCATAACAACACAAGAGCACATAATAGATACAAACTCAAAGTAAACCGCACCAAACTTGATTGCAGGAAATACGACTTCAGCAATAGAGTGGTCAATGTCTGGAATACTCTACCTGACTCTGTGGTTTCTTCCCAAACCCCAAAAACTTTAACCTTAGACTGTCTACTATTGACCTCACCCCTTTCCTCAGAGGTCTGTAGGGGCGTGCATAAAGCGCACCAACGTGCCTACCGTCCCTGTCCTATTGTTTCTCTTATTCTTTTATTTTTCTTATATGTACCCATTTCATGTATTCACAACTATGTATACACTTATACTTATTATCTTGTAAACAATTGGCAAATCAAATAAATAAATAAATAAATAAATAAATAAATAAATAAATAAATAAATAAATAAATAAGTGAACCGGATGTTAAATTTACTTCTGGTTTGCTGAACCGGTAGTTGAACCGACCGGCTGGCCCCGCCCATCCATCTTGTCCCTCCCAAGAGTCTCCATGCGGCCTGTTTTGGATACAGGTTAATGCAGGGTCCACGGAGGCTCTGGGAGGGCAAAAAATGGGACTTCCGGAAGTTCTGGTAGGCCAAGCCCACCATGGCCACGCCCACCCAGCAACCAGGCCGTGAACCAGTTGCTGGGATTTTGGAATCCCACCCCTGGATATCACCTGGTGGTCTCCCATCCAGACATACAAATCCAACTGTCTTCAACTTTTTCCAGATCAGCAGGGGATGATTAACAATTCCCACCAGATCCTGCTTGGGATAAATAGACTTTCAACTTCAGTTACAAATGATAAAAGAAAGAGAAAAAAAGAGAGAGGGAGGGAGGGAGGGAGGGAGGGAGGGAGGGAGGAGGAAGGAAGGAAGGAAGGAAGGAAGGAAGGAAGGAAGGAAGGAAGGAAAGAGAGAAAGAAGCAGAAAGGAAGGAAAGAGAGAAAGAAGAAAGAAAGAAGAGGAGGAAAGGAAGGAAGGGAGGAAAAAGAAACAGAAAGGAAGGAAACAGAGAAAGAAAGGAAAGGAAAGGAAAGAGAAAAAGAAGAAAGAAAGAAAGAAAGAAAGAAAGAAAGAAAGAAAGAAAGAAAGAAAGAAAGAAAGAAAGAAAGAAAGAAAGAAAGAAAGAAAGAAAGAAAGAAAGAAAGAAAGAAAGGGAGGAAAGGAAGGAAGGAAAAAGAAACAGAAAAGAAGGAAAGAGAGAAAGAAAGGGAAAGGAAAGGAAAGAGAAAAAGAAGAAAGAAAGAAAGAAAGAAAGAAAGAAAGAAAGAAAGAAAGAAAGAAAGAAAGAAAGAAAGAAAGAAAGAAAGAAAGAAAGAAAACATCTGACTGGAATTTATTGGAATGCATATTAGTTACTCAGAAAGAGCATATGTAATTCAATTTAATGCTTGAAGGCTGTTACAAAAGAGAGTCATTCCGAGGAATTATTTGGGAAACAGATTTTTATACGCGCCGCGTACTATTATACGGCAGCCTCGTGCCAATTCTCCTTAGGATTGAAGAAATGGGAATGGATTTTTATCTCAGTCGGTCACACATCATCAAAATGTCCCCCAGGTCTGTTCTCCATTGCAAGGCAAGGCTAATTATGGAATAATAAAAATACAGAACAACATCCACATTAAACTGTCGTTCCGTTATCGGCTCGGCTATTTTAGAAAAACGAGTCAACACAATTCTGTTTGCGAGTTGCATCTGACCTGAGATGCTAAGGAGCTAGGCCCCATGCTGCCCATAGTTTTGCGTGGTTTTGAGGGAGAATAACAGTGTTGGAAGGGACCTCAGAGGTCTTCTAGTCCAACCCCCTGCTGAAGCAGGAGACCCTATTCCCTTTCAGACGAATGTCTAGTCTAATGAAAAGAAGGATTAGGGGGTGACATGATAGTACTGTTCCAATATTTGAGGGGCTGCCACAACGATCAAGGGGTCAACTTATTCTCCAAGGGCCCTGAAGGCAGGGCAAGAAGCAACGGATGGAAACTAATCAAGGAGAGAAGCAACCTAGAACCAAGGAGACATTTTGTGACAGCGAGAACAAATAATCTGTCATCCCTCTGACGGAGACTGACTCTGAGGGAGAGGAGGAACAGCCGACAGGGAGTGGAAGTGTGGCTCCGGAGGTTGTGGAGGAGGCTGGGGAAGGGCAGAGGCCGGCTGGGCAGTCAGAGGAGAACCCAGGCCCATCCCCTCTCCATCCTACGGCACGCAGGGAGGAGAGGATAAGGGAGTGATGTGGTCTATTCGGGAGGAGAGGGCCTTGATCCCCTTCATGGGCTGCAGCTGTGACAACTGACGGACATGTGTACTGGCAAGCGCTGGAAACAAAGTGTGGAAATATCTCTAGTTTATGGTTCCTCTCTCAGTTTGGCATCCTTCCCAGCGTGTGTTGTGTTATCTATAGACGTCATCCGGCCCTCATCTTGCCTGGTTTGTGTTGCTTTTTTTCCTCCTTCTTTTAACTGTTTGTGTGGGAGTTTTTTGTGTTCCGTCAAGGATATTCGGAAGCAAAGTGAAGGAATAAAAGGGGCTTCACCTGTTTTCTGTGACTGTGTTTGTTTTGTATCCTACCCTGGGTCATCACATTATCAGTGGAACAACTTGCCACTAGAAGTTGTGGGTGCCCCATCACTGGAGGTTGTCAAAAACAGACTGGACACCGATTTGATTGGGATGATATAACGTCTCCTAGCTTCAGAAGGAGGTTGGACTAGACAACCTTTAAGGTCACTTCCAGGCTCCAGCCCTAGGATTCTATGTTTTAAGATCCTGTCTTATAAGGTGTAGGAACTAAAGAGCTGAGAACCATAGATCTCATCCTGTTGTGGGTCTAGTGACTGACATCAATCAATGTCCTGCCTGGGACCTATCCCTCCATTTCCTCCCCCCCCCCGACACACACACACATCAAGGGTCACCTGTATATTTTTTTACCTCCAGGCAGGATGACGACTGAATCCAAAAAGAAGATGACTCCAGCCAAGGATGCTTTTTACCCAATCAAATTGTTGTCCCAAAGTTTGCTTTTTTGCAAAAGGCAACTGGACTGTGGTTTTTTTTTTTCCTTGAAGATGTTTCGCCTCCCACCCAAGAAGATTCTTCAGTTCTGACTGAATGGTGGGGGAGGGAAGGTTTTATATTCCTTGCATTCATCTGGTCCTTAGTATTCTCTCTGAGAGTCGTTGAGGCCACTTGGAGGTTTATCAGGGTCACCACCTGAGTAGTGCAAATGGGTGTGGAGCCTTCTTGGACCAGCTGAAAAGGACGGTGCTGTAAACGGAAGATAGGTGGCGTTCAGGGGAAACGAATATTTTTACTACCGGTTCTGTGGGCGTGGCTAGGTGGGCGTGGTCATATGACTGGGTAGACGTGGCTTCTTCTTCATTTGCAGCTTCCCCCGTGCTCCGTTTTTTTTGGCCTCCTGGGCCTCAGGGAAGCCCCCTGGGCGAAGCAGTAAGACAGTGAGGGGGATCCTGGCACAGCTGATCGTTGGAACAGCTGATCATCGGGAGGAAAAAGAAAAAAGAAAAGGTAATATCGGTTCGGCCGAATTGATAGCTGTTTTTTTTACTACCGGTTTAGTCAAACAGTAGCATTTTTTACTACTGGTTTAACCGAACCGGCCCGAACTGGTAGAATACCATCACTGGTGGGGTTGTATTTCTCCCCCTCTCTTAAGAGAGGACGGTTCAATTTTTTGACACCGGTGGCCTCTTTGACCGCTCTTTCAAACCAGTGGTCCTCTCTCTCCAGAATATGGACTTTCTCTTTTAAATGCAGATGGACTGCCGGACTCCTGATGGATTTGTTCTCCTATGTTGTGCCATGTGTTTGTGAGGTGGTTGTTTCCCCAATGTGTAGATCTGCACATGTCTCACTGCATATATCACATCGCTCAGTTTCAAAGGTGGTGAATTCAGCAGGTTCTGACCGGTTCTGGAGAACCGGTAGAGGAAATCTTGAGTAGTTCGGAGAACCGGCCAATCCCACCTCTGACTGGCCCCGCCAACCCCATCTCTTCTCTGCCTCCCATTGAGTCCCAGCTGATCGGCTGGGTCTTCTTTGGTTGCCCTGCACAGGAGAACAGAGCTGGAAAGCAGGCTAGTGGGGTGGGGAGGGAAGGGGGATTTTGCAATATCCTTCTCCTGCTACGCCCACCGAGCCACGCCCACAGAACCAGTAGTAAAATATTTTGAATCCCACCATTGCGTCAGTTTGTGTCTGGGTGTTTTATGGATCTCTACATTGGGGAAACAAAACAGCTACTTTATTTATTTTATTTTATTTTATGTATTTATTTATTTGATTTGTCAATTGTTTACAAGATAATAAGTATAAGTGTATACATAGTTATGAATACATGAAATGGGTACATATAAGAAAAATAAAAGAAAAATAAAAGAAAATAAAAGAAACAATAGGACAGGGACGGTAGGCACGTTGGTGCGCTTATGCACACCCTACAGACCTCTTAGGAAGGGGTGAGGTCAATAGTAGACAGTCTAAGGTTAAAGTTTTTGGGGTTTGGGGAAGAAACTACAGAGTCGGGTAGAGTATTCCAGACATTGACCTGCAATCAAATTTGGTGCGATTAACCTTGAGTTTGTATCTATTGTGTGCTCTTGTGTTGTTATGGTTGAAGCTGAAGTATTCATTGACAGGTAGGACATTGCAATGTAGGATTTTATATACCATGCTTAAGTCAGACCGAAGACGGCGTAATTCAAGGTTTTCTAGTTCTAGAATTTCAAGTCTGGTGGCATCAGGTATTCTACAACGAGTGGAGGAGTGGAGAGCTCTTCTTGTGAAATATTTCTGGACTTTCTCAACTGTGTTAATATCAGATACGTAATGTGGGTTCCAGACTGATGAACTGTATTCGAGTATTGGTC
Organism: Notechis scutatus; assembly: GCF_049901735.1. Lineage (NCBI taxonomy): Eukaryota > Metazoa > Chordata > Lepidosauria > Squamata > Elapidae > Notechis > Notechis scutatus. Next base: position 4,112,488 of record NC_142011.1, on the reverse strand, counting down.
TAGCAAATGTTTTGTATGCTCTGGTTACTAGTGTGATATTACCAGAGAAAAAGCTACTTCACAAACGCATGACACAACCTAGGAAAACAAACCCATCAAGACAAGATTCAGCAGCCCATCTGCATTTCAATGACAAAGGCCACTTTTTTGAAGACAGCAAAGTCCAACATTTTGGACAGAAAGGACCACCGGTTTGAAAGAAGGATCAAAGAGGCCATTTATGTTAAAATAGAACAGCCCTCTCACAACAGGGGGTGAGGGATACAACATCACCTATCTCCTGTTTACAACACGGTCCTTTCAGCGGTTCCAAGAAGGCTTCACACCCATTTGCACCACTCAGGTGACCCTGAGGACACAGATAAACCTCCAAGTGGCTTTGACGACTCCCAGACAGAATACTACCCTGTTTCTCCAAAAAATATGACCTACTCCGAAAGTAAGTCCTGGCTTGATTTTTTTACATGTGCGCCCAACCCCCCAAATAAGCCGTAATTAAGATCTCGCCCATTCCAGAGTACACAAGTAACAGTTAAGCTATGGTGGGAATGAGGGGTGGAGCTGCCCTCCTACTTACCTTTGGGCAGGTGTAGCCAGGCCTCGCACACCCCGACACCTGCCTTGCCGGCCCATTTCTTCTGCAGCCGGCAAGGCTGGGAAGGCTTTCCTGAAGGCCTCTGGAGCTGAGAACAAAGCTCTGGATCGATCCAGAGCTCTGTTCTCCACTGCAGGGGCCTTCGGGAAAGCCCTTACCGGCTGCAGAAGAAGAAGTTCCTGAAGGCCTCTGAGAGCGAAAAGGAGGCCGGGGGCGATGCATGCAAGTGAGGTTAATCAGTGGATGAATCTCCTGAAAATAAGACCTGGTGCCTTTTTTGATGGCAAAAAATATATATACAAGACAGGGTCTTATTTTCGAGGAAACACGGTAAATTCCAGCTGTCTGCAAGGAACACAAATCCTTCCATTCTCGCACCATTCAGTCAGAACTGAAGAAGCGTCTTAGATGAGAAGCGAAATGTCTTCAAGGAAAAAGAAAGAGTTGCCTTTTGAAAAAGCATTTTTTGGGACAACCATGACCTAGATGATGGAGAATCTCAACAGATCAATCGAATTGATGGCAACTTTTTTCCCCACAAGCATTTCAGCAAATGCGACTTGCAAGTTATTATTATTATTATTATTATTATTATTATTATTATTATTATTATTGTTGTTGTTGTTGTTGTTGTTGTTATTATTATTTAGTTTAATGTGCCCTGCTCAAAGTACCTCTTTACCTTTCTTCTGGTTCGCTCGTTTCTTTTTCAGCCAACCCTCTTCTCCCGTCAAAGAGGCAACTCCGCGGTGTAATCATTTTCTGCATTAGCAGTGGTCCATCTCCCATCTGCTTGGAATCTTTGCTGCCTTCCCCACACCCACTGGGAAAAAGGAGCGGAAATGGAAACCAAAAAGTAATCCCAGTTGTTGCAAAACTCAAACCTGCTGCCCAGACGTAGGACGGAATTCTTTCTCTCCTCTCCTTTCCAAAGCCTTTAAAAAGTCATTCAAAAGATTCTAACTCTGCCTGCCAAGTTCAGCCAGATGAAGAACCAAAGAGACAGCAATAAACACAGGGAAGCGATTACAGGGTTTTCTCAAGGCTGTTCTCAGTCCCCCCCCCCAAAAACCCAGCAGATGACAGAATAACAGAAGAGTTGGAAAGGATCTCGGAGGTCTTCTAGTCCAGCCCCCTACTCAAGCAGGAGACGCTATGCCATTTTAGCCTACTGGTTGTCCAATCTCTTCTTAAAAACCTCCAGTGTTGGAACACCCACAATTTCTGGTGGCAAGCAGTTCCACTGGTTGATTGTCCTCACTATTAGGAAGTGTGATGACCCAGGGTGGGATACAAAATAAACACAGTCACAAAAAACAGGTGAAGCCCCTTTTATTCCTTCACTTTGCTTCCAAGCTCCAAATATCCTTGACTGGAGACAAAAAACTCCCCCACAAGCAGTTACAAGAAGGAGGAAATGCCGTTTAAATTATAAAGAGTAAAAAAAAACAACAACAACGCAAACCAGGCAAGATAAGGGCTGGAAGACGTCCACAGATATCAGAACACACACTTGGAAGGACACCAAACTCAAAGAGAAACAATAAACTATAGATATTGCCACGCTTTGTTTCCAGCACTCGCCCATACGCATATCCGTCCTCTTATCCAGTTGTCACAACTGCAGCCCATGAAGAGGATCAAGGCCCTCTCCTCCCCAGTAGACCACGTCTCTCCCTTATCCTCTCCTCCCTGCATGCCCTAGGATGGAGAAGGGATGGGCCTGGGTCCTCCTCCTCCTCCCAGTTGGCCTCTGGCCCTTCCCCAGCCTCCTCCACAACCTCCGGAGCCACACTCCCACTCCCTGTTGCTTGTTCCTCCTCTCCCTCAGAGTTAGTCTCCAACAGGGACATGACAGGAAGTTCCTCCCTAATTCCAGGTTGCTTCTCTCCTTGATCAGAATCAGAATAGAGTGGGAAGGGACCTTGGAGGTCTTCTAGTCCAGCTCCCTGCTCAAGCAGGAGACCTTATACCATTTCAGACAAGTGGCTGTCCAGTCTCTTCTTGAAAGCCTCCAGTGATGAACCACCTACAACTTCTGGTGGCAAGCAGTTCCACTGGTTAATTATCCATCCCCGTTAGGAAGTTTCTCCTGAGTTCCACGTTGCTTCTCTCCTTGATTAGTTTCCATCCTTTGCTTTCTTGTCTGGCCTTCAGGTGCTTCGGAGAGTAGCTTGATCACCTCTTATTTGTTGGCAGCCCCTCAAATACTGGAAGACCTCCTATCATATCACTCCTAGCCTAGTCACCCTGGCCAGGCTCAGCCCCAGAATCTTCTGGAGGGTCTTTGGGTGTCTCTCTCTCTTTGGATCTAGTGGCGAAGTTCCTGGATTAGGAGTGGAGAAACCCAAACCCTACTCTACTCACAGCCAAAGAAGCACCTTGGGGACTTGAACGAAATTGGGATGGTCCCGAAGAGGAAGTTACCTAGATATCTAAATACTGCTTAGAAGTCAAGTCGGGGTGACCTGATAGCGATGTTCCAATATTTGAGGGGCTGTCGCAAAAAAGAGGGGGGTCAACTTATTTTCCAAAGCACCAAAAGGTAGGAAAAGAAACAATGGATGGAAACTAATTAAGGAGAGAAGCAACCTCAGAACTAAGAAAAATTTCGTATTAGTGAGAACAATTCATCAATGGAACAACTTGCCTCCAGAAGTTGTAAATGCTCCAACACTGGAAGATTTTAAGAAGAGATTGAACAACCATTTGTCTGAAATGGTGTAGGGTTTCCTGCCTAAGCAAGAGGTTGGACTACAAGACCTCCAAGGTCCCTTCCAACTCTGTTACTCTTTTAAAGAAGAGGTGGCCAACCTATTTCCCAGTGGAACAACTTGCCTCCAGAAGTTGTAAATGCTCCATCGCTGGAAGATTTTAAGAAGAAATTAGACAACCCTTTATGCAAAATGGTATAGAGTCTCCTACTTGAGCATGAAACCTCCAAGGTGCCTTTCAACGCCTTATTATTTTGTTCCGTCCCATTCTCCAAAGCATCTGAGGGTAGGGCATGAAATAATGGGTGGAAGCTTGTTAAAGGGAGACCCAATGAGGAGGAATTTCTTGATTATTAATCAGTAGAGCGACGTGCCTCTAGAAGTTGTGGGTGCTCCAACACCGGATGGTTTTAAGAAGAGACTGGACTATCATTTATCTGAAACAGTGTCAGGATTCCAGAAGTTACCCCCGTTTAAATCGTGAATCTCGAGCCAAAGTTCTAAAACTTCAAAAGGATTTATTGGGAGTTAACATGTCCGGCACTGCCTGGGTGTAGCCGACTCTGAGACACATCATTCATTGTCACCCTTGGTTTTCCCCCCACCCCCCTGGGTGTATCGTAATTCCTATTCTCCAATGGGACACCTCCATAGTCCAGAGTCATCAATCATGTTCTCCAGTTAGAATTTTGCACGGCAGAAACTTCAGTCACCTAGTTACTATCTTTGAAAACATTGATGGAATGCACTTTCGGTTTGCAAGCTACCTCACTGCTCCTTCCTCCCTTTCTGTTGGCAACTCTCAAAAGACCATAGAAATATTTTATGAGTTGACATTAGGGTTTCCTGTCTGAGCAAACTAGAAGACCTCCAAGGTCCCTTCCAATAAAGGAGAATATTTTTAGCTCAGGGTTGAAATGATGGGTCCTTGGTGCCTTCTTGCAAATGTTTCTTTTTCTTTTTTTTGCTTTTTCATTAAATTTTATTTAGTTTTCAAAATTCAAAAACATAAAAGAAAACTTTATACATCATTATATAATATAACGTCAAGACATCTTTTACGTTTCCTTATCATCTTTCTATATACACATTTCTTTCATTATACAATTTCAACTTAATATATAGATAGATATGAATATACTGTAGATATAAGTATTTATATAGTTTCTTATTCTTTACCTAATTGCCATTTTGATTTCTTTTTATTCTTAAACCGTTCATACCAGGCATCCCAGACATTATAATATATCGACTCTTCTCTGTCTCTTAATTTCATTGTTGGTCTGACCATCCCTGCACAGTCTAAAAGTTTTTTTTATAACTGATGCTACATTTTCCTGCTTCCAAAAATTGTGCGTAGGAAATCCTAGCAGTTGTTAAGATATGTAGCATGATGTATTTATCTTTTTAATTATATTTTTCTGTTGTGCCTAGTAGAAATAGTTCTGGTTTGGGTTCAATTTTCTGTTTTGTTATTTCTTGCAAATGTTTCATTACCCTAACTAGGTAACCTCCTCAGTGCTCAGTCACAATCATATGAAGAACGGTTGCTGGAACTGGGTAGGTCTAGTCTGATGAAAAGAGGGACCAGGAGTGACATGAGAGCAGTCTTCCAATATTTGAGGGGCTGCCCCAAAGAAGAGGGAGTCAAGCTATTCTCCAAAGCCCCTGAAGGCAGGACAAGAAGCAACGGATGGAAACTAATCAAGGAGAGAAGCAACTTAAAATGAAGGAGAAATTTACTGACAGTGAGAGCAATTAATCAGTGGAACAACTTGCCTCCAGGAAGTTGTAAAAGCTCCAACCCTGGATGTTTTTAAGAAGAGTTGGATAACCGTTTGCCTGAAGCGGTGTAGGGTTTCCTGCCTAAGCAGGGGGTTAGGCTAGAAGACCTCCAAGGTCCCTTCCGACTCTGTTGTTCTCCAAATCTCAGTATCTTTTGTTGAATCTACTCCTGGCCCACTCTTAGCAGAGTCCATCTTCCCTCCTGACAGCAAGCACGCTTCTGTATCACCCTTTGCAACCCTCTCTGGGGCTCCCAAATTTCTCCGCCAATTAATGGAGAAAAGATGTGACCACGCACCGTAGCGTTTCCTTTGAAGCACCAGGCGCCGGCTGCCAGTTCTGCATTCCTCTTCCCCTTCCATCCCCATCCTTCTGTCATGTCGCTGTTTCTCATTAAAAGCACCCTTCGTAGCCTCATCTTCACGGACATCCCATTCCGCTCACGACAACTAATCGGTTCCAGAAAAACGGAGAGGGGGGGGGTGGGGGGAGAGATAATAATGTCCAGAATCAAAGTGAACGGAGACAAGGAGGAAAAAGAGAGAACGTGCCAGAGAGGAAGGAGGAGAAGAGAGAAGGGAGAAGAGGGGGAAGGGGGCTTAGAACTTAGCGCAGCTTCGGGATAATTAGTTAAAAATTTGGAATTATTATCTACTAGCTCAGTACCCGTGCTTCACTACGAAACTATGCGGTGGGGCTTAGATTTTGGGGAGGAAGATAAGGGAGAAAAATTCTGCCTCTGCCTACCAGCATCCATCGGTATTCATCTGGCTAGCGTCCTGTCAGTGTGTGAGAGACAGTGGAGGGCTGTTTGGAAACTGAAACAGTATTTGCTGTTTGAGTAAGAAGGAGACAGCAAGGAGCCTGGGCGTGGCTTAGCTCAACTGTTCTGTGCTAAAGCTGGTTGCTGCTGTGAAACTAAAACTCCTTGAAACTCCTCTCCTCTGCTTGTGTTTTGCATTTGGAACAGATTTATTTTCATGTATGGAGGGGAGTCGAACTGCTTAGCATCAGAGAATAATAATAATAATAATAATAATAATAATAATAATAATAATAATAATAATAATAATAATAATAGGAGGAGGAGGAGGAGGAGGAGGAGGAGGAGGAGGAGGAGGAGGAGGAGGAGGAGGAGGAATAAGAATAAGAATAAGAATATAGCAAATCCTAATGCTCTGGTGGTCATTTCGAAAAATCCTTTCTTAGTGAGCCCCTAGAAGCCAAAAGGAAACACAGGTGCCAAATTTCAAGTTTGTGGGCTTTACAGTTCTGGAGATTTTGTGATGATGCATGAGTGGTCTTTCACTTTTATATATATAGATTTCAAGGAGCATCACAGCCAGCCCAGGTAGTCCTTGACTTACAAAAGTTCCTTTAGTCTCCATCTGTTGTTGTGTTTGCTGATAGATAGCAAGTGCCATTTCTAAAAAGAGAAAAGCTTCTTTCACGGCATCCTTGCCTTCTTTTTTTATTTTTTCATATTCTTTTCTCAGTTCATCAACAGATAAAGCCATTATAAATCTTTTCTTTTCTTTTTTTCCTCTTTCTTCTTAAAACAACCAAGATGTTTCAAGAGTTAGATGTTAAATGTTAATTTAGGGTGATGATAGAAAGGCATCATACTCTGATTAGTGATTTCAGGAGAAATTCTTTTTCCTTTTTACTATAGGGAATGAGACAAATGGATAATAAAGAATGGACAAAAGATACAAATATAATGACTTAAATTAAAATGAATTAAATAAGATAGAATCAAGAAGAGTGAAATGTGTGGAGAAATTAATATAGAAGATATAGAATGGTAAATAAAATAGGTAATGGCATGTAAGATGAGCATGAACTTAATTAAAGTCCATATAGAGAGAGGTTTCTGGGGCCAAGTTACTTTCCTAAAAGATGTCTTATTTTTGTGTTTTGTGTGTTTATGTATGTGGGAGAATTAATAAAACCTTGCAGGAATGTAGGATGAGAATAATGGTAATCAAGTCAGAGAGAAATAGATGATAATTATAAACTGGATAAATATAGAGAAAAATAATAATAATAATAATGAAATTGAATAAGAGTAAAGAGAAATACCTTGAAATTTGATAAGAGATATTTGTATGTTCATATGGAAATGGTCTAAAATAGAATTATGTTGTATTAAATAATGTTTTATTTGACTTGTAAAAAAAAAAAAGTTCCTTTAGTGACCGCTTCAAGAGGCTTGTCCTCTCAGTGTTGGTGGGTCAATCAAGAGACTAGCAAACTCAAACGGGGAAGAACAACTTAATCAAGGAACCTCCAAGAACCCTCCTACCAACGTTGTCAGGGCAAACAAACCAGCTCAAGTGACCACGAAAGAATGTCCCATCTCACCAAACTCGCCATCAGCACATTGTCTGATTCAACAGTTCCAGATACTAGAGTTCTGACCCAAACCTTGTTCCAAGGAAACAAACGGAGATAACAGCAAAACCCTCTAATGATTCTTTATGGATTCCGTTCCTTCCCGGTTAAAAGGCTGCTTCAAACTAATGGTCTCTGATAAGAACGAGCTTTGCCAAGGTGGTGCAAGGCTGCCAAGAACACCAGATAAAGTTACTAAGCAATAATTCCAACACAAAGAGTCTCCAAACACAAACTAAGAGAGTCCAAACATGCACAAGGCTTGAGTGCAAAAACGTCTTTGCTTCCTGCAAAGAACTCCGGTTTCTCAGCTGGCTTTTATCTCTTAAGGGAGGGGCCATTACCTTGCAGCCTTACTCCTGACTCACCTGTGCTGCTGCAGCTGCTCTTTCCTTCGAGCAGCCCTGCGTGCACGTGCACTGGGCACAGGCTCCTCGGGGGCCTCTTCCTCATTGCTGCCAGCCTCCACAACCTCCGAAGGCAGCACTCCACTCCCTAATGGTCCTGGCCCCATCCCTGCATCACACGCAGACCCCTCATCCGAGTCCTCGCTCTCCGAGACCTCAGCCGTCCGCAACCTGCTGCCGGCGAACCACAACAACTAGTCTGTTCTGGTTTGGGCCGGATTGGACATATTTTGGGGGGGGGTGGAGCAGTATTTCTCAACTGGGGCAGCTTGAAAGGTGGGTGGGCTTCAACTCCCAGAATTCCCCAGCCACCATAAATCTTGTGCCCGAGTGTGGGAACCTTCACTCCCCCCCTCCTCAAAAAATATTCTACAGAATATTAAAAGAGACGCAGAACGGAGTAATTCCCCCAGGGGTGGGAGTCAAAAATCCCAGCAACTGGTTTGGGTGGGCATGGCCTACCAGAACTTCCAGGCGAGCCATTTTTCGTCTTCCCCAGGATCCGGAGGCTTCCCTCAGACCTCTGGGAGGTTGAAAACAGCCTCCCCCGGGGTCCGAAGGTCCTCCGGAAGCAGTAAACAAGCCTGTTTCCAGGCTTCCAAAACTTCTGGAAGGCCCATTTTCCTCCCTTCCCAGGGCCCCCTTGCACACCCTGCATCCAAAACAGATGCATGGATGTTGTGACTAGGAGGTTTGAACCTGCTCTGTCAGAAGACATAGGCTCGAGTGATGAGGAAGATCTGGCATTAAGGTTTGAGCCTGCCTTGTTGAGTGACACAAATGGGAGTCAGGAGGAAGAGGAAGATAGGGCATTGGGGTTTGAATCTGCTTTGCTGGAAGTTTCGGAATCCTCATCCTCTCCAGGACCTTCCTCATTAGTTATGCCTCAGGTGTCGGCAGATAATCAGGAGAACGTGCCAGAGCCCTTGGAGGAAGATCAAACCCAAGAATCTTGGTTTGATGCAAGGAACAGACGTAAGCAGAAACGCCAAGCACAAACTGGAAGGCGACGTCGAATCAGGGACTGAGTAAGAGACTGACACGCCCCTTCAGGAAATATAAGGAGGCGTGTTAGCTCTGAAGCCCTGTTCGGATCAACCTTGTTGATTTGCGTTTGCAGGTGGACAATTTATCCTGTTTGGAATTCATCTCTGATTTATAGTGCTGCTCGTTATCATAATTGGCTGAAAGCTTCTGGGAAAACTGCCAACGACGAATTCAGACAAAGGAAAGTTAACTCTGTTGTTCCTGGTCTTTTCTGTTTGTATATTTTCCTTTGGACATTTGGTCTCTCACCTCGTGGCCACAGGTGAGACAGAACAAATGGAGATGCCTGAGAGGGGCACGGAAGGGTGGGCACGGCCAGCCGGTCAGTTCAACTACCGGTTCGGTGAACCAAATGTAAATTTAAGATCCTATTCGCCCAAACCAGTCCGAACCGGCTGAATCCCACCCCTGAAGAGGAGAATAATCACCATAACAAAGGCAGAAAAAAGCCCCACTCTTTCGGAGATAGGAAAACTGACTCAAGCAGAAGCCTGAAGAGGCTAGGCCAATGGTGGCTAACCTTTTGGGGCTCCTGTGGCCAAAAATTGCGCGTGCGCTTGCGCACACGTGCTCGCGTGCCAGCACCCAGAAGGCAATGCGCATGCCCTCCCTCCACGCCTCCTGTACATATTGTGGAAAGGGAACTTCACGAGGACAGTGGTGTCACCCAAGCAGGAAAAGCCCAAAGGGAACATCAAGCCAGCCATAAAACAAACTTGCATAGGAAAAGGAATCAAATAAAAGGTATTAAAGAAGCCCCTTAGACAAAAGCCCAAATAATTAAGAAAACTAGGGAAACAAGAAAAGAAAACCCTTACAAGCACAAGACATACCAAATCAGCAAAACAAACAGACAAAAGGCACAAAATATATTGGAAAGGAGACAGACAGGAGATTGCCACAAAACAAATATAAGAAAACATTAGGATGAAACGAAACTGATAATCCAATCAAACCACCCCGCGGAGTTTACCCTCTGGCGGAAATGAAGACAACCCCTGACAGGATTTAAAACATTAAAAAATACAAACACAAGCACTCACACACAAAAGGAGAAAAAAAAGTATAAAAATCAGGGGCTTATTATACAAAGCTAGCTAGCCCCAGGAACGCAGACTTCTTGCTATCTCTCGCCTTCCTGAAAAATAAAAAGATCCAGCTTTCAAGCAGTTGTCTGTATCCTTGCACCGGAGCTCTCCCAGCAGGAAAATCGAATCCTCAGAAGAAAGGCATTTTGACAGCCTTTCAACAATGCGCATGCAATCCCCCACCCCCTTACCTGCACTGCGCCTCCCAGCTGATTTTCAGCTGGTTTGAGGCCTTTTTCGGCCTCCCAGGCTTGAGGGAAGCCTCTGCAGCCTGAAAAATAGGCCCCGTTTCGTCACTTCCGGTATTTCCAGAAATACAGGAAGTGATGAAACGGGCCTATTTTTCAGGCTGCAGAGGCTTTCCTTAAGCCTGGGAGGCCAAAAAAGGCCTCAAACAAGCCGAAAATCAGCTGGGAGGTGCGCTCATGTGCAATGAGGTAAGTTTGCCTACGGCTCGCGTGCTGGTACCAACGGCTCTGTGTGCCACCCTGTGGCATGTGTGCCGTAGGTTCACCATCACAGGGCTAGGCTTTATGAATGAATATTTAGTATCCATTCATAAAACCAGGCCACTCAATTCATAAACAAAAGGCAGCCAGAAGCTCCACATAAGCAGCACAGTAGGCAAGGAGCTGAAACTGACAAGATCAGCTCGGACAAACACAGCACACAGGATTCGCATTTCCCCTTTTGCCTGTAGAGCCAGTCGTGACCCATACATGACCCCATAGGAATCTGGCAACGGCCATTAAAATATTAAAGGGCGTATTCTTGCACAGGAACAAGCATCTCAATCACAAAGCTCCTCCTCCCCCAAATCGTATAAAAGCCCATCTACTCTCAACCCCAGTTTGTCAGCCACCTCAGAAACAGACCTCCTTTCCAAAAACTGCAGGCTGCCTCCAATTTATTTCTCCCGCATTTCTCTCCCGGCTTGGAATAAGAACCGGGCCGGATTTTATTAGTCATGATTCATACCCAGCGTGGCCTCAGGTCCCGATGATGAAAGTGGTGCAGATTTTGGGGATGATGTTCTCAGCCTTGGTAACTTGAAGACAGGTGGCTGAAAAACGCCCATTTAAATCATGACTTTGGCTACACTTCTAAGTTAGTTTTTTCCATTAGTCAATAAAGAATAAAACTTAGCTGGCTGGTCCACTGACCTTCAAGTTGTCCAAGTTGAGAAACACTTTGCTAATGTCATGCCCCTGTTGGAATCTGATTTCGAGGGGGAGGTCAAACACCTGAGAGGGAGTGGGAGTGGGGCTCCGGTGGCTGTGGAGAAAACTGGGGAAGGGCACAGGCCGGCTGGGCATTCAGAGGAAGACCCAGGGACACCCCCCTCTTCATCCTAGGGCACGCAGGGAGGAACGGAGAAGGGAGCAACATGGGTTACAGGGGAGGAAAGGGCCCTGATTCCCTTCATTAGCTGCAGCTGGGAAAATAGGATAAAAGGGGTGTTTGCGCACAGCACCTTGCTGGAAGCAAAGCATGCATTATCTTTGTTTGTCAAGTCTTATCTGAGTTCTGGCGTCCTCCCAACTGTGTGTGTTTTGTTATCTTTTCAATTCTGCAATTCCTTATCCTGCCCTGACTTGTTCATGGCTGCACCGTGGTTTGTGTTGGTTTTTATTTATAATTTATATGTCCTTTGGATTGAGACAGAATTTCTTCCCTTTAAAAACTTATTGGGAGAGTTTTGTCTCTAGCCGAGGATAACTGGACATTGGGGGCCAGGCTGGAGGAATTAAAGGGACTTTGCCTACTTTTGTGACTTTGTTGCTTTTGTGCCACACCCCTTTGGGTCATCACAGCTAACAAGTGTGCAAATTAACAGAATTTAGCAACGGAGGGGACTTTGGAGGTTTTCTCATCCACCCGCCCTGCTCAAGCCAAAGAATAATTAAAGAATTAAAAATGAATGTATGAATAAATGAATGAATGAGGGAATGATCCATCTGATTTAGGGCAAAGTGCAACGCCAAACTTTTGGTATGCTCTCTGCTGAATTTCAGTAGTTTTCTAGGCTCCTGGCATGTTTTCCACACCCCTTTCCATACGTCTCTCCGTGAAAACTTGCTAATCACGCTTGTAATTTGACTTTCTCCATTTTCTTAAGCCTGTGATTGATTTCTTTTCACTGCAAACTGGAGAGGGAATGTAATGGGGAATGATCCCAACAACCGAGAAAGACAAAAAGAAAATGTAACAATAGAGATTATTTCCACATCGCCTTAATTGGATCATTAAGGACTCCTTAGAAAGGGGAGATCTGCAGATTTTTCAGAATTAACAGCTGGGTTTCTCCACTGTGTTAGCAATTAAAGAGATGCTGACGATGGACAGCCTCAAAGAATCTTGGGAAGTGTAGTTCTAACAGAAGAGAATTTATGTAGCTCTGGGTTGAAGTGGTGGGGACCCTCGTGCTCTCTGAGCTTGGTAGTTTTTCTTGCAGATATTTCATTACCCAACTAGGTAACATTATCAGTGCTAGAAGGGAGTAGGGCTTTCAGGGAGGAAGAGGAGGGGAAGGAAGAGGAAGAGGGGGAGGACTGTGAAATTCTTGGTCCTTTCTGACCTTAGTTGTTTACTTGCAGACATTTCATGACCCAACTAGGTAACATCATCAGCACTGAAAGGAAGTGGGATTTGCAGGGTGGGGTGGGAAGAGGAGGAGCAGGAGGAGGATTATTGTAGAGTGTTTGGTGCCCTGTTAGCTTGGCTGCTTGCAGACATTTCATTACCCAACTAGGTAACATCATCCATAGAGATAAATCACATTTATGGACCATGCAAAAGTGACTTTGAGAATAAAACCCCTAGGAAGGAAACAAAAGGACTAGAGACATTCTCTCTAGCACTTAATATTCAGATAAGCAGGGATTAACCCCAGACAATTAGTCCAGGAGAAAACACTTCTGATACGGATACAGATAATCAGAGTTGGAAGGGACCTTGTAGGTCATCTAGTCCAACCCCCCGCCCAAGCGGGAGACCCTACACCATTTCTGACAGATGGCAGTCCAGTCTCTTCTTAAAAGCCTCCAGGGATGAAGCTGCCACAACTTCTGAAGGCAACTTCTGTTCCTTTGGTTGATTGTTCTCACTGTCAGAAAGTTTCTCCTTGTTTCCAGGTTGAATCTCTCTCCTTGTTCAGTTTCCATCCATTATTCCTTATCTGGCCTTCAGGCGCTTTGGATAATAGCTTGACCCCCTTCCTCCTCTCTGTGGCAGCCCCTCAAATATTGGAAGATGCTCTCCTGTCTCCCCTGGTCCTTCTCTTCACCAGACTAGCCAGGCCCAGTTCCTGCAACTGTTCATCATATGTTTTAGTCTCTAGTCCCCTAATCATCCTGGTTGCTCTTCTGTGTACTTGTCATGCCCCTGGTGGAGTCTGACTCTAAGGAAGAGGAGGAACAGCCAACAGGGAGTGGGAGTGTGGCTCCAGAGGTGGTGGAGGAGGCTGGGGAAGGGCAGAGGCCGGCTGAGCAGTCAGAGGAGGATCCAGGCCCATCCCCTCTCCATCCTAGGTCACGCAGGGAGGAGAGGATCAGGGAAAAGCAAGGTCTACTCAAGAGAAGATTACCATGATCCTCCTCGTGGCTTGCAAGTGGGAGCTATGTATATAAGTTTGCAACTGTGCAGTTAGAATTGCTGGAGTCAATTAGTGTTCACCTTGAAAGAGGCTTATCTTTGCTGGCGTTCTTCCCATGGACTTTTCTCAGTTATTTTCCTGGAGTTTATAATTACTTATCTCGGCTTGCTTCAGAACTCTCATGAATGCAGTTTGTTTTGGTTTTCTGTTTATCTCATTATTTACTTTTGTGACTTTAAACTGTGCCTAATAAAACAGTGAAGTTAAGTTGAAGGCTTTACCGGACTTTAATATATGTTTTGGGTTTTGGGTTATTTTGAGAGACTACGGGTCATCACAGTACTTTTTCTAGAGTCTCAACATCTTTTTTATAATGTGGTGACCAAAACTGGATGCAGTACTCTAGGTGTGGTCTTACTAAGGCTTTATAGAGTGGTATTAGTACCTCCCTTGATCTTGACTGTATCCCTCTGTTAATACAACTTAGGATTTCATTAGCTTTTTTGGCTGCTGCTGCACTAAGACTCCAAGATCCCTCTCCCAGTTCCTGCTATTGAGCCTGGTTTCACCCAGTCTATATGTGTCCTTTTGGTTTTTCTTGCCTAAGTGTAGGACTTTACTTTTCTCTATATTGAATTTCATTTTATTAGATACAGCCCAGTATTCTAGTCTGTCAAGATCCATCTGGATCTTGAGCCGATCTTCTTGGGTGTTAACTATTCCTGCCAGCTTAGTATCCTCTGCAAATTTGGTAAGTTCCCCTTCTATTCCCTTATCTAAGTCGTTAATGAAGATATTGAAGAGTCCTGGGCCTAAGACAGAACCTTGTGGCACCCACTGCTTCCTTCCCTCCATGTAGACTTAGACCCATTAAGGATTACTTGTTGAGTATGGTTTGTCAGCCAGTTGCGAATCCATCTAGTGGTGATGCTATCTATTCCACTTTTTTCTAGCTTACTAAGAAGTAGGTTGTGGTCTACTTTGTCGAATACCTTGCTGAAATCTAAATATATTATGTCCACAGTATTTTGCTGGTCTACTAATTTAGTCACTGTGTTGAAGAATGAAATAAGATTGGTTTGGCATGATCTGTTTTTAACAAACCCATGCTGACTGCTAGCTATTACTTTACTTGTTTCTAGATGTTGGCAGATCTGTTTTTTTATTATCTTTTCCAGTATCTTCCCAGGTATTGATGTTAGGCTGATTGGTCTATAGTTTCCTGGGTCTGTTTTTTTTTTCTCCTTTTTTGAAGATGGGAACCACATCAGCTCTTTTCCAGTCCTCTGGTAGTTCCCCGGTGCTCCAGGATTTTTGAAAGATATGGTGCAGTGGTTCTGAGATGACCTCTGCCAGCTCCTTTAAAACTCTGGGATGTAATCCATCAGGCCCCGGTGATTTATTTTTATCAAGATCAGACAGGTGTTCTCTTACTATTTTTTTTGCTTATTTTAACTTTTATTCCTGGTCTGTCTTTTACACTTATGTTTTTGGTGGGTTGAGCTATGGTTTCTTTTTGCGTGAAGACAGAGGCAAAGAATGAGTTAAGCAGTTCTGCTTTCTCTCTGTTGCCTGTTACTTCCTTGCCATCTTCTCTCTTTAGTGGACCGACTGTTTCCTTGATTTTTTTCTTGTTATTTATATGTTGGAAGAAACTTTTTTTATTATCTTTGACTTTTGTTTCAAGTCTTTGTTCGTTCTGAGCCTTTGCTATCCTGACTTCGTCTTTGCAGATTCTGGCTATCTGCTGATATTCTGCCTTAGTTGTACGTCCTTCTTTCCATTTTTTGTACTTGTCCTTTCTTTCTTTCAAATTGCCAGAGAGATCTTTGTGTAGCCATGGTGGTTTCTTCTTGGATTTCTTGTTTTTCTTTCGCAGTGGTATTGTGCTGGTCTGGGCTTCTATGATCATACGTTTTAGTTTCCTAAGATTCTTGAGTTGTTTTCCCCTTTAGGATTTTCATCCATGGAATCTTTCCCAAGTTCTCTCTGAGTTTATTGAAATCAGCTCTTTTAAAATCCAAGACTCTGGTGTCATTATGTTCTGTTGCTTGCGTTTGTGTTATGTTGAATTCTAGTATGACATGGTCACTCTCACCCAAGGTTCCTGCAGTTTCAACTCCCTCTACCACTTCTTCTCTGTTTGTAAGAATTAAGTCCAGTATGGCTGTCCCTCTAGTTTCATCCTCTACCTTTTGGACAACAAAGTTGTCAGCTAGGTTGGTTAGGAACTTATTTGATTTCTCACTTGGTGCAGAATTAGTTTTCCAATTGATATCAGGATAATTGAAGTCTCCCATTACTATTGTTGTGTGTTTCCTGCATATGTTTGTTAGTTGGCTGGCAAAAAGGACATCTATTTTTTCTGCTTGATTGGGTGGCATATAATATACACCTATGGCCATGTCATTCTTTTTTTCTTTTATATTGACCCATATGCATTCTAGGAGGTTTTCATCTTTGGTTTCATGCATTTCTGTAGCAATATAGTGGTCCTTTACATACAGTGCAACTCCACCTCCTCTTTTATGGGGTCTGTTTTTTTTTTTTTTTGAACAGTTTGTATCCTTCTACCAGTATATTCCAGTCATGGGTTTCATCCCACCAAATTTCTGTTATTCCAACTATATCATATTTACCTTCATGTATTCATAGTTCAAGTTCACCCTGCTTGTTCCCCAGACTTTGTGCATTTGTATATAGGCACTTGAGATCTTTATGTCTGACACTGTGTTTACTGTCTACATAACCTGTGTTGTGCCTGCCTGCCCCTACTTTCTTGCCACCTGTTTGATTAGTGCACATGGTATGGCACTCACTATTAAATGCTTGGTTTTGGTTGGCATCCAGGTTGATAATCTTACCTGCACAAACATTTATTTTGCATGCACCAGTATTCTTATTAGTTTTAGGTTGCTGGAGACAGAGATGTTCTGAATCCATTAATTCTCTGTCCCCACTGTTCAGTTTAAATGTTTATCCAGGAAATCTGTGAATTTAATGCCAAGTAACTCAGTCCCTTTCTTTGATGGATGGAAACCATCTCTTTTGTACAGATTTTCATTGGACCAGCTGCAGACCTCATGACTAATAAAACCAAAGCCTTCCCTTTTACACCACTCCTTTAGCCACACATTAAACTCTGCTGCACTCTGCCCTTTCCCTTTTTGTTCCTTGTATACTGGTAGAACCTCTGAAAAGATAAGCCTACGGTCCATATTACTAAGTTCATACCCCAAGCTCTGGAAGTCTTTCTGAACAGAAAGTGCATCCTTCTGGGACAGATCATTTGTACCAAGATGTATAATAGCATCAACATCACAGTCCTTGCTGGCATTCTTAACTATCTTAAGAATACGCCTCTTGTCTCTGCTGGCAGTAGCACCTGGTAGACACCTGAACCTCTTTCAAAACCTCCGTATCCTTTCCTAAATTTACATCCCTTACAACTGAGTCCCCAACCAGAAGGTGGCTTCTCTTTTTGGATGCCTTGCTCTTCTTGTGTGACTGGTGCGTCATACCTGATTCACACTTTCTCCTTTCCAAAGTAAGCTCTTCTTCTAGGACCGTGATCCCCGGCTTACTTAAGTTATCATTATCACAACTACCTTGACCTGTCACTTTAGTGTCCCTATTAAGGTCAGCAAGGACATTGTATCTGTTATGCTGGGACACAGCAAAAGCTTTGCGTTTATGGTCCACAGCTCTCACCCTGCCAGATCCCACGGTTGTCCATACTGCCCTTTTCCTGTAGGATCTTGGTGGTAGTGGGGGCTGGTAGCAACTCAATTGATGGCTGGATTGGACACCTAATTTCTGCTTGGAGAGCACAGATTAGAGATTCTAGATAGGTAATCTGTCCATGTAGACTGGTATTTTTTTTACAAAGAGGACAGTGTCCAAGTTTGAAAAGAGTACTGCGAAAGACAGCTGTAAAACAAGTATTGCACTGAACGAAGCCGGTCATTTTGAAATAAAATAAAATCACCATCTCAAGTGCACTTACCCTAAATGTCTTATTGGTATTCTTGATTTATAGTTATACGATTCGCGCGTTGTTAGGCGCGCGGGTCGCTATCTTTCTCCTTTCTACTCACTCTCTGCTTCCTTCACAAGCAGCCAGCAGCTCCTCCCACAACCTCTGGGAATTTGAAATCTATTCCAGGGGCTTAATTGCACATCTCCAAAACTGGCAGGGCAAGCAGCTACCACATATAAAAAGGCAGCAAACCCCCCACCTTCCTTCACACGGCTGCTGTTCCCTAGTCTGGTAATAAAACGTCTTCATGTTGAAAGGTCACTCAATGCACTGTTGTAAGGCTGTAAATGTGCTTATTTTAGGGGGAAGACCCCCAACAGAGATAACTTCTCCTTCCTTCCTGGTTCCTCTAAAGATTGCAGCAATTTTGGAAATGGGAATAACACGAGGGGACATTTTTATCATGCTTGGTGGACATGAAAGAGAAAAAAGCTAAAAAAAATTCAGATGCATAATGCACGCTTTGATACGGAGGATTTTAAAGATTAATATCCAATTGAAGCCAGAACTTTTCCATTTAGGATGAATGGATAAGAAGAAGAAAAATAATAATAACAGATGAATGGAAGATTACTTCAAGATGAGCGTTAAGACTCTCTCAAGTTAACAGCTTCTAGCAAAATCCATGTGGTTTTCTTGGTAAATGAAATGCCACTAAAGAGACCATTTACAACCATTTGAAGTTTCAACGGCACTGGGGGAAAAAAATATTAGGACCAGTCCTCGCACTTACGACCACCGCAGCATTCCCCAGAGCAGAGGTGGTGAATTCAGCAGGTTCTGGCCGGTTCTGGAGAACCGTTAGCGGAAATTTTGAGTAGCTCGGAAAACCGGCCAATCCCACTTTTGACTGGCCCCGCCAACCCCATCTCTTCTCCGCCTCCCATTGAGTCCCAGCTGATCGGCTGGGTCTTCTTTTGGTTGCCCTGCACAGGAGAACGGAGCTGGAAAGCAGGTTAGTGGAGTGGGGAGGGAATGGGGATTTTGCAGTATATCCTTCCCCTGCCACGCCCACCAAGCCACACCCACCAAACCACGCCCACAGAACCGGTAGTAAAAAAAATTGAATCCCACTCCTGGCTCAGGGAGGGAAGAAGGAAAGAAAAGAAAATGGGAAAGAGGGAAGCAACGAAGGGAGGGAAGGACAAAGGAAGGAAGGAAGGAGGAAGGAAGGAAGGAAGGAAGGAAGGAAGGAAGGAAGGAAGGAAGGAAGGAAGGAAGGAAGGAAGGAAGGAAGGAAGGAAGGAAGGAGATGGGAATAGGGAGGGAGGGAAGAAAGAAGGAAGGAAAGAGGAGAGGTTGAGGGAGGGAAGGAAACAAATGAAAAATGAAAGAAGGGAGGATGGGAAGAAGGAAGGGAGGGAGGAAGGGAGGAGATGGGAATAGGGAGGGAGGGAAGAAAGAAGGAAGGAAAGAGGAGAGGTTGAGGGAGGGAAGGAAACAAATGAAAAATGAAAGAAGGGAGGATGGGAAGAAGGAAAGGAGGGAGGGAGGGAGGAGATGGGAATAGGGAGGGAGGGAAGACAGAAGGAAGGGAAGAGGAGAAGTTGAGGGAGGGAAGGAAACAAATGAAAAATGAAAAGAAGGAAGGAAGGAAGGAAGGAAGGAAGGAAGGAAGGAAGGAAGGAAGGAAGGAAGGAAGGAAGGAAGGAAGGAAGGAAGGAAATTTGAAGTTACAATCAGAGGTGGTGAATTCAGCAGGTTCTGACCAATTCTGGAGAACCGGTAGCGGAAATTGTGAGTGGTTGGAAGAACTGACCAATCCCACCCCTGACTGGCCCCGCGAACCCCATCTCTTCTCTGCCTCCCATTGAGTCCCAGCTGGTTGGCTGGATCTTCTTTGGTTGCCCTGCACAGGAGAACGGAGCTGGAAAGCAGGTTAGTGGGGTGGGGAGGGAAGGGGATTTTTCAGTATATCCTTCCCCTGCCACGCCCACCAAGCCACACCCACCAAGCCATGCCCACAGAACCTGTAGTAACAAATTTTTGAATCCCACCACTGCCCCAGAGTCATGCGATTAAAATTCGGACGCTTGGCAACTGGCATGGTTGCAGCCTCCCGGGGGGTGGGTCATGTCATCACCATTTGTCACCTTCCCAGCCAGCTTTCCGACAAGCAAAATCAATTGGGGGGGGGATCCAGATTCACTTAATGACCACGTGACTCACTTAACGGTGAAAAATGTTGGATGGGATTCATCGAAGAAGAAACTTGTTTAGCAACAGACGTTTGTATACTTCATAAGTCGAGGATTTTAGATACTTTCTAGGACAGTATTTTGACTTTCAAGGCCCAACTCAGAGATTTGGGGGGGTGGTTCTTGTGGTCTCCAGGGATGGGATTCTACCAGTTCGGTCCAATTCTATAGAACCAGTTGTTACAATTCTGCACAGTTTGGAGAACCAGCAAATCGCACCGCTGGCTCAATTCTGCTTCTATTTTTTTGATTTCATCCTGCTTTTTGTCTTACCATTTTATTACTCTTGTTAAAACATTTGGAGCTCCACTAAAATCCAAAACAGCATATTAACTATTTTTTACCGCCTGAGAGATTAATTAAGTAATTGATACAGTGCGGTGCCTTTTTCCAAAGATTTAAAAATGCAGCCGCAATGTTCTCCGGGCATCAAAGGAAAAATAACTCATATTCCTTCTGCTCCAAATAATTCTAATTTCTTCCTTAAGCCGAAGAAGAGCAGCTTTCCAAATTTCTTCCGTGCGCAGATTCCTTCTACCGTTACACAAACGGAGTCCTGCGGAATAAACAACTTTGATAGCTTCAAGGAAACGCAAATCCTTTTGTGTGTGTGTGTGTGGGGGGGGCGCAAATGTTTTGTTATTAAATCCACTCGTTTTGCTGTTTTTTTCGGAACTCCGCCACAAAGTTTTATGCAACTAAATTTGCAAGATTTTCCGCCCCCCCCCCACTCCAAAACGGATCCTTTGACACAGCACTGTTGGGGTTTATTGAAAAGTGCCCAATTGCATCTTATCAAAAATATGCACACACACACACACACACACACACACACACACACACGAAGAACAACAACACAGAGATAGGGAAAAAGTTTGTTCTTAAAAAAAAAAAACCTTGCCCAGATTAAATTTACATAAGAAATAAAAACAACAGGGGGAATGATGTTTAAAAAAAGAATTTGTGTAAACAACTACAAAGATCACTGGAAGGGAGGTTGTGTACTGAGGCTCGGTTATGTGAAGGAAAGCTGTGAATGAAAACAGATGCACAGCTTTTCAAACCCGTCTTTTTCAAAAGCATCCAGAAGAGCTGATGGGTTGCTACTGTTCTATCAGAACAAATATCTATCGATGGTGATCTACAATTCCCTAGAGAGACTTAACAGAATAACAGAGGGTTGGAAGGGACCTTGGAGGTCTTCTAGTCCAACCCCCTGCTTAGGCAGGAAACCCTACACCGCTTCAGACAAAGGGTTATCCGATCTCTTCTTTAAAACTTCCAGTGTTTCAGCATTTACAACTTATTGGAGGCAAAAGTTCTGTTTTGCTCTTCGTGTAATGGGCCTTTCTCAGTTAGATTTCATGGCTAGAAATACACATTTGTGCCACCCAGGAAAAGCTATCCTCCAAAATGTATGTGATAGACAGAAGGAGAAGAAAATGAAAGAAAGGGAAACAAAATGAGAGCCAAGGAACCAAATGAAAGGAGAAATTGTTGTTCGGTCTTTGGGGATCTCTGAGCTTGGTTACTTTCTTGCAGACGTTTCATAACCCAACTAGAGAACATCATCAGTACTAGAAGGGAGTAGGATTTGGGAGAGGAGGAGGAGGAGGGGGGATTTGGGGAGAGGAGGAGGAGGAGGAGGAGGAGGAGGAGGGAGGAGGAGGAGGAGGAGGAGGAGGAGGAGAGGACTATGGGCTTCTTGTCACCTCTGAATTTATTGGGGGTTTTTGGAAATGTTTCATGACCCAACTAGAGAACATCATCAGTGCTAAAAGAGAATAAGATTTGTGGAGGACTGTGGGGTCCTTGGTGCTCTCTGAGCCTGGTTGTTTTCTTACAGGCATTTCATCACCCAACTAGATAACATCATCAGTGTTAGAAGGGAGTGGGTTTTGTAGACCCTAAGAAGAGAGTAGTGTCTGGCACCCTCAAGGTTGGCTAATATGTCTCCAAACCTAAGTCGGCTTTGTTGGAAATGTAAGCAAATGAGGGGTACCTTCTTCCACGCTTGGTGGCTTTGCCCCAAAAGTAAAAAAATACTGGGAAAAAAAATAAGAATATGGATAAAAGAAGTTAGAAAATATTCAATTAGAATTCAAGGCTGAAATATTTTTATTGGGAATGATAAAAGGTGAACACGCAAAAGAAATGAAATATCTAATCCTTCATATAATTACTGCAACAAGAATTGCGTTAGCACAACATGCTGGAAGGGTGATCAGATGTCAGCAAACAATCTGGTAATTCAGAAGGTCTTTGACTGAGCCGAAATGGACAAACTTACCCAAAAACTAAAAGATGAGGCAGACTCAAAATATTGTACAGTTTGGGAAAACTGGTACAATTGGATTAAGGATAAAAACCAGGGAATAAATAGATAAGGCAAGGAAAAAATAAAGGGGTTAGATTAAGAGTATTTACCAGAAATAGGAAATGAATATTAGAAAAATTGTTTTTGAGATAAGACATCCACCCCCTGTGTTGTATAGGCGCTCGAAGAAGGCTCGGGAGTCAGTGACTAATTTTCAGCTCTTTATTAGTCCCGAGATCGACTCGGGGTCTTCCGGGTTGGCTGCGGCTTATATTGAGTCGGCTACGTGCGCCCTGGCCAATCAGGGCGCGGTGTTTACAAGAATGCTAATGACCAATACAGAACACCCTGGATGTCTATTCTCCAATGGGACACATCCATAGCCAAGAGTTATCAATCATGCTCTCCAGTAATAATCTTGTGCACCAACAGTTTCAGCTGCCTAGCAATTATCCGAAGCATTTAAGGAATGATCTGCTTTCCTCCACTCCCTTTCTGCTGGCAACTAAAAAGACCATAGAAGTATATTTTTTTTAATTGACGACTGGAATTTGCAGTCTCAGAGAGCATCAAGGATACCACAATTCAACCCTGAGCTATAAACACTCTCTTCTACTGGAGGGGCTCCATTCTCTCATGGAAGGAAGTGTGGCGACTGTGTGATGGTGTGTGTATGTGAATGGCCTTGGGGGATGACGGGAAGAGATGCTGTCTAGGAAACCGTCAGAGAAAAGAGAGGCTGGAGCCCTCAGTGGCTTAACGGTCAGAGGAAGAAATTGAGGCAGGACCCACTTTAATGTATCTGTCAGTTAAAAGTGGAGATGGGAAGTTTGGTCCTTTCAGTGTTGCAAGATTCTTTAAATGCAGCCTTACACTAATGTAAATTAGATCTTTTAGCTCTTTTTCCTGTCTGTTTTACCTGGGGGTGGGGAGGCCTATCACCCCATCAGAACAGCCAGACTGGTAACCCTCCAGGAAAAACAACAGAGCATGGTGGGAAAGTCCAGAATTTTCATCGCTAGGAGCAACCACATCTATGATTAGACACTGAGCTTGTCGATCAGAAAGGTCGGCGGTTCGGCGGTTCGAATCCAGAGGTGGTATTCAGCAAGTCCTGACCGGTTCTGGAGAACCGGTAGCGGAAATTTTCGGTAGTTTTGAGAACCGGCTAATACCACCTCTGACTGGCCCCGCCAACCCCATCTCTTCTCTGCCTCCCAAATCCCAGGGGATTGGCTGGGTCTCCTTTGGTTGCCCTGCACAGGAGAACGGAGCTGGAAAGCAGGTTAGTGCGGTGGGGAGGGAAGGGAGATTTTGCAATAACCTTCCCCTGCCACGCCCACCAAGCCACACCGACCAAGACACACCACGCCCACCAAGACACGCCCACAGAACCAGTAGTAAAAAAAAATGTTGATTCCCACCACGGGTTCGAATCCCTAGCGCCGCGTAACAGAGGGTGCTCCCGTTCCTTGTCCCGCCTTCTGCCAACCTAGCAGTTCGAAAGCACCGTACAAAAAAATGCAAGTAGAAAAATAGGAACCATCTTTGGTGGGAAGGGAACGGCGTTCCGTGCACCTTCAAAGGCGTTTAGTCCTGCTGGTCACATGACCACAGAGACACCTCTGGACAGCGGTGGCTTTTCGGTTTTGTAACGGAGATGAGCACTGGCGCCCCCTAGAGCCGGAAACGACGAGCACAGATGTGCGAGGGGAAGAACCTTTGACCTTTGACCATATTTTGGAAACTACTCCTAGGCATTCTGAGCACTTACATACACCCAGCGTCCCTCAAGAGACGAGATTGAAACAAGGGTGACTCAGAGGCCATTCTTGTCCTTCCGTGGAGCTATTGGTGCGGGGGAGGACCTTTTCCTAAGAATTTCTGGGGAGAATTTTTACTTTTACTTCACTTTCACTTCAGCAGGCTTGTTTTGCTGAGCCTCCGGATGTTGTGAAACTCCAAATTCCTGCCGAGCGATGCCGAGAATCGTGATTCCCAACCTATCCGGAGTCCATCCCTTCGCCCACTCCCTTGTCCTGCAACATGGGTGGGTGGCAGCTTGTAAACACTGAGGCCAATAAATCCATTTATTTTCTGGTGGACAAATCCTCAGCGTGGTGAGGAACGGGGAAAGAGCAGAACCTGTCATGCCCTCGTTGGAGTCTTGATTCTGAGAAGGAGGTCGAGCAGCTGACAGGGAGTGGGAGTGTGGCTCCGGTGGCTGTGGAGGAAACTGGGGAAGGGCACAGTCCGGCTGGGCATTCAGAGGAAGACCCAGGCCCACCCCCTCTTCATCCTAGCGCACGCAGGGAGGAACGGATAAGGGAGCAACGTGGGTTATGGGGGAGAAAAAGGCCCTGATCCCTTGCATTAGTTGCAGCTGGGAGAACAGGATATAAGAAGGGCGGTTTGCACACAGCACCTTGCTGGAAGCAAAGCGTGCATTATCTTTGTCGAGGCTCATCTGGGTTTTGGCGTCCTCCCAACTGTGGGTGCTGCGTTATCTTTTGGAAGTCGGCAATTTATTATCCTGGCCTGTCGTGTTACTTACTTCAGAGTGGTTTGAGTTGGTTTTTCTTATTTCTACTTTACCTCTACTTTGGGTTCAGATTGCATTTCTTCCCTTCGTAGACTGCTTTTGGAAGAGTTTGATCTCCAGCCGAGGACAACTGGACATTGGGGGCCAAGTTGGAGGCAGTAAAGGGACTTTACCTATTTTTGTGACTTGGTTGCTTTTGTGCCGCACCCCTTTGGGTCATCACAAGACCTCTGTTGTGAGAAGATGTCTCCAAACCCATTGAATTCTGCATTTTATTGCATATCAGATAAGCCCATCGCTTGTAATCCTCATCTTATAACCGTTCCTTTTAACCGTTCAAACTTTCAACAGCACTAAAAAAAAAAAAAAAAGACTTACAACCAGTTCTCATACTTATGACCAGTTTTCGTACCTGTGACCATTGCAGCAACCCCAAAATTTGGGCGCTTGGCAACCGACATATATTTAGGACAGTTTAGGCAGCTGCAGACAGTTGTGCTGAAGCTGCCAAAAAGGCCAACCCAATCCTAGGCTCCGTGAACAGAGGGACAGAATCAAGACCATGTAAAGTGTTGATACTACTTTACAAGGCTTTGGTATGGCCGCACTTGGAATATTTGCATTCAGTTTTGGTTGCCATGATGTAAAAAAAGATGTTGAGACTCTAGAAAAAGTACAGAGAAGAGCAACCAAGATGATTTGGGGACTGGAGGCTAAAACATATGAAGAACGGTTGCAGGGACTGGGTATGTCTAGGAAGACATGGAAGGAAAGGAAGGAAGGAAGGAAGAAAGGATATATTGATGAAGGAAGGAGTTGAAGGGAGGGAGGGAGGGAGGGAGGGAGGGAGGGAGGGAGGAAGGAAGGAAGGAAGGAAGGAAGGAAGGAAGGAAGGAAGGAAGGAAGGAAGGAAGGAAGGAAGGAAGGAAGGAAAGAAAAGGGTATATTGATGAAGGAAGGAAGTTGAAGGGAGGGAGGGAGGGAGGGAGGGAGGGAGGAGGAGGGAGGGAGGAAGGGGAGGAAGGAAGGAAGGAAGGAAGGAAGGAAGGAAAGGAAAGGATATATTGATGAAGGAAGAAAGTTGAAGGGAGGAAGGAAGGAAGGAAGGAAGGAAGGAAGGAAGGAAGGAAGGAAGGAAGGAAGGAAGGAAGGAAGGAAGGAAGGAAGGAAGGAAAGAGAAATAGGAATGTCCTCCCTTATCCCTTCCCCTCAACCTCTCCTCTTTCCTTCCTTCTTCCCTCCCTCCCTATTCCCATCTCCTTCCTTCCTTCCTTCTTTCCTTCCTTCCTTCCTTTTCTTCCTTCCTTCCTTCCTTCTTTCCTTCCTTCCTTCTTTCCTTCCTTCCTTTGTTCCTTCCTTCCTTCCTTCCTTCCTTCCTTTCTCTCTCCTTCTTTCCTTCCTTCCTTCCTTTCTTCCTTCCTTCCTTTCTCTCCTTCTTTCCTTCTTTCCTTCCTTTCTCTCCTTCTTTCCTTCCTTCTTTCCTTTCTTCCTTCCTTCCTTCCTTCCTTCTTTCCTTCCTTCCTTTTCTTCCTTCCTTCCTTCCTTCCTTCCTTCCTTCCTTCCTTCCTTCCTTCCTTCCTTTCTTCCTTCCTTTCTCTCCTTCTTTCCTTCTTTCCTTCCTTCCTTCCTTTCTCTCCTTCTTTCCTTCCTTCTTTCCTTTCCTTCCTTCCTTCCTTCCTTCCTTCCTTCCTTCCTTCCTTCCTTCCTTCCTTCCTTCCTTCCTTCCTTCCTTCCTTCCTCTCCTTCTTTCCTCCTTCCCTCCCTCTGTGACACCTTTTTCAAACTAAACGCTCTACATGGTGGAAGTCCGGGAATTTAGCACACACACCGCCCCCTGTCCTTCATACAGTCATTACCCATCCTCCACCCCCAAATATATGAATCCGTTTTCTGAGGCCCATGGACAGATCAGGCAAGGCGAGGCAGGACTCCCAAAAAACTGAGAGGATAAAACCAGCCCCTCTCCACTTGCTCTGAATTCATCCCATGTTCCCCCCTGCCCCCCCGCCCACTTCCCTCCCTCGCTTCCCATCCTTGGCCTCCCCAGTGCGAATTCGACAGCGGGCCGCGTTGCAAAGAAACAAAACTCTGCCGATTAACATGTTTTACACAAGCTACCAGTTTTGTAAACTGTGGCCGCCTAACTTGTTTTTGGTTCTCCCTGATCTTTCTGGGGGGTTGTGTAAAAGCCACACTTTGCAAAGCATGCCACGGGCTCTTTGTGATTGTAAGCCAAACACGGCTTGTTGCTGTTTTCCTTTCCTGTAGCTGATGTGGGTTTGTTTGGGTTTTTTGTTTGTGTTTTTTTTTTTTGCTCCAGGTAATCTTCCAGGAAACAAAATACTCAGCCTAATCATCGCCCCAATCTCGGCAAATCCTCTGTAGTTATTATTTATTTATTTTTTATTTTGAAAAAAGCCCAGGATTTTAAATGCCGGCTTTAACCCGGGTTGAGTTTCTCGAATTTGCACGCATCTTATTTTCGGCAAAATGATCCCGAAAAGAGAGAGAGAGAGAGAGAGAGAGAGAGAGAGAGAGAGAGAGAGAGAAACAAGAAAGAAAGAAAGAAAGAAAGAAAGAAAGAAAGAAAGAAAGAAAGAAAGAAAGAAAGAAAGAAAGAAAGAAAGAAAGGGATGTTTAAAAGAAATTGAGCGGTGGTCTCGCCACCCGGTATCCCAATTTTAGCAAAAGATGTACAAAGGGGAAGGTGAAAAAGATTAGAAGAATGCAGTGGAAAAAAAACAAAACAGAATAACAGAGTCGGAAGGGACCTTGGAGGTCTTCTAGTCCAACCCCCTGCTCAGGCAGGAGACCCCATACCATTTCAGACAGATAGTTTGCCAGTCTCTTCTTAAAAACCTCCAGTGATGGAGCATCCACAACTTCTGGTGGCAAGCAGTTCCACTGGTTAATTGTCCTCACTCGCTAAATTTCTCCTTAGTTCTAGGTTGCTTCTCTCGTTGGTTCGTTTCCCTCCATTGCTTCTTGTCCTGCCTTCTTCAGGTGCTTTGGAGAATAGGTGGACCCCCTCTTCTTTGGGGCAGCCCCTCAAATATTGGATCGTGTCACCCCTAATTCTTCTTTTCCACTAGATTAAAGGTAAAGGTTCCCCTCGCACATGCTAGTCATTTCCGGGGGCGGTGCTCATCTCCATGACAAAGCCGAAGAGCCAGCACTGTCCGAAGACGTCTCCGTGGTCATGTGGCCGGCATGACTAAATGCTGAAGGCGCATGAACGCTGTTCCCTTCCCACCAAATGGGGTCCCTACTTTCCCTACTTGCATTTTTACATGCTTTCGAACTGCTAGGTTGGCGGAAGCTGGGACCAATAACGGGAGCTCACTCCATGATGCAGCGCTAGGGATTTGAACCACCGAACTGCCGATCTTTCTGATTGACAAGCTCAGCATCTTAGCCACTGAGCCACCGCATCCCTTCAAAAATATGAGCTCTATTTATATATGTGTGTGGATAGATAGATAGATAGATAGATAGATAGATAGATAGATAGATAGATAGATAGATAGATAGATAGATAGATAGATAGATAGATAGATAGATAGATAGATAGATAGATAGATAGAGAATAAGAAAGAAAGAAAGAAAGAAAGAAAGAAAGAAAGAAAGAAAGAAAGAAAGAAAGAAAGAAAGAAAGATAGATAGATAGATAGATAGATAGATAGATAGATAGATAGATAGATGATAGATAGATAGATAGATGGATGGATAGATAGATAGATAGATAGATAGATAGATAGATAGATAGATAGATAGATGGAAGGATGGATAGATAGATAGATAGATAGATAGATAGATAGATAGATAGATAGATAGATAGACAGATGATAGATAAACGGATGGATGGATGGATGATAGATAGATGATAGATAAACGGATGGATGGATGGATGATAGATAGATGATAGGTAGGTATGGAGAGAGAGAGAGAGAGAGAGAGAGAGATGGATAGAAAGATAGGAGCACCCTCTCTCTCTCTTCCCTCTCTCTCTCTCTCTCTCTCTCTCCCTCCATCACTCACTCTCTCCTTGTCTCCTTCTCCCCCTCTCTCCCCCTCTCCCCCTCCCTCCCAACCTCTTTATCTCTTTCTCCTTCTCACTTTCTCCTCTTTCTCCTCTCTCTCTTTTTCTCCCTCTCTCTCTCTCTCTCTTCCGCCACTGAGAGAGTAATTTGAAAAATTACCACCAAAGATATTGTTTACAGGGCAGGCAGCTGCGGATCTGCTGGCTGTTGCTTTCTGTTTATCAAAAGAAAGATTGTTCGTGTCAACAAGAGAAAATTGCTGTGTGCTATAATGTTTGCGCCTTTGCGGAGGTGCCTAGCGGGAAGCTTATGTCTTGGGAGCCAGCATGCAAGCCGAGGAAAAAACACAAGTGAGCAAGGGAGGAGAACAGGAATGGTCAACTTTGGCCTCTCTTACCGGGTGGGCAAATACAGGCGATCCTTGACTTACAATCCTCCGTTTAGTGACCACTCAAAGTTTGCAATGGCATTGGGGGGGAAAAATGACTTACTACAGGTCCTCACACTTACAACCGTCACAGCATCATCATCACAGTCCTGTGATCAAAATTCAGAGGGCTGGCAACTTATTTTGTTTACTGACGGTTCAAACTTACAATGAAAAAAAGTGACTTACGACCAGAGATGGGATTCAGCCGGTTTGCACCGGTTCACGCGATCCGGATGTTAAATTTGCACCTGGTTCGCCAAACCAGGAGTTGAAACGACCAGCTGGCTCTGCCCACCCTGCCCCACTCCTCCCAGGGGTCTCCACGCAGACCATTTGGGTTGCAGGTAAGTGCAGGGTGCGGATTAGAGGGGGCGCTACAGATGCTGAGCGTAGGTTAGGTTGCCCACAGAGCACCTGTTCAGGCTGTTCGAGCAGCGTTTCTTCAACCCCGGGCAGCTTGAAAGGTGGGTGGACTTCCATTCCCAGAATTCCCCAGCCACCATAAATCTTGTGTCCGAGTGTGGGAAGACCCAGTCCTCCCTCAAGAAATATTCTACAGAATATTAAAAGGGAGGCAGAACGGAGTAATTCCCCCAAAGGAAAAGAGAAGGAAAAAATATATCCATAAACAAAGGGGTCCAGGGGTGGAATTCAGCTGCTTCGGGCCAGTTCAGGCAAACGGGATGTTAAACCGATGTAGCTGAACCGACCAGCTGGCTCTGCCCACAGCCTCCCCTCCTAGGAGTCTCCATGCGGCCTGTTTTGGATGCAGGTATATGCGGGGTGTGCATGGAAGCTCTGGGAAGGGGAAAAAACAGGCCTTCCGGAAGTACTCGAAGTCCAAAAAACGGGCCTGTTTCCGGCTTCCGGAGGGCCTCTGGAGCCCGGGGGAGGCCGTTTTCACCTTCCCAGAGGCCCGAGGGAAGCCTCGGGACTCTGGGGAAAGGGAAAAATGGGCTGAACCAGAAGTTCTGGTAGGCCAGGCCCACCCAGCAACCAGGCAGTGAGCCAGTTGCTGGAGTTTTTGAATCTCACCCTTGCTTATGACTGTTTTTCACACATACGACCAATTGCAGCATCCCCGTGGTCACGCGATCAAAATTCAGCCGCTTGGTGACTGACTCATGGTTACAACAGTCGCAGTGTCCCGGCGGGGGAGGAAGGGGTCACGCAATCCTTTTTTGCGACCGTCTGACCAGCGAAGTCAACGGGGGAAGCCAGATTCACTTAATGGCCACGTTAGCCACTTAACGACCGCAGGGAGTCACTTAAGCATGGCACAAAGAAAGGTCATAAAATGGGGCGAAATTCACAGGACAACCATCTCACTTAGCAACAAGAATTTGGGTCGTAAGTCGAGGACTGCCCGTGACGAAATCCTGCGGTCAGTTCAAAGAGCTCCGATTCTTGTCCTTGCTTGGACAAACCATAATCGATAGCCTAATGGCAGTTTGGTGGGGGGCAAAATTATTGGCCAGAATTGGCCAAGAAAAGGTAGGTGAGGCGGTCAGATAGGAAAGGAAGCATCTGAGGAAAGGAATCATTGAACAGCTAAGGGCCTTCCACTCTATGAAGGAGGCCCGCTGCCAAAGGGACATCTGTCCCTAGAGGGCAGGATTTGAACTGATGGTTTCAGAGCACAAGGAAGAAGTTTCAGGCTGGACAGAAGCAAGAAGTTTTGGATTGTGTGTCAGCCAGAGGAACAGTCTGCCACATGACATGGCGAATTCCCTGTTGGAGGTCCTAAAGAGAGGCTGGATGGTCAACTCCAAGAATTCCCCAGGAGGAAGGAAGGAAGGAAGGAAGGAAGGAAGGAAGGAAGGAAGGAAGGAAGGAAGGAAGGAAGGAAAGAAAGAAGGAAGGAAGAAAGAAAGAAAGAAAGAAAGAAGGGGAGAAAGGAAGAAAGAAAGAAAAAAGAAAAAGAAAGAAAGAGGAAGGAAAAGAGGAAAAGAAAGAAAGAAAGAAAGAAAGAAAGAAAGGAAAGAAAAGACAGAAAGACAGAAAGAAAAAGAGGGGGGAAGGAAGGAGGAGGAAGGTAGAAAGAAAAAGAGAAAGAAAGGAGGGAGGAGGGAGGGAAGAAGGAGAAGAAGGAAGTAGAAAAACATGAAGGAAGGAAAGAGAGAGAGAGAGAGAAAGAAAGAAAGAAAGAAAGAAAGAAAGAAAGAAAGAACAGAAAGAAAGAAAGAAGAAAGAAAGAAAGACAGAAAGACAGAGAGAAAGAAAGAAAGAAAGAAAGAAAGAAAGAAAGAAAGAAAGAAAGAAAGAAAGAAAGAAAGAAAGAAAGAAATTGCCTGCCCCTCTTGTGGGTGGTATGGAAATATTCAAATATCACAAGGAAATACCTGCGGCCGGGGAAGAAAAGCTCTTCGTAAATAACTATGGGAAGGATTTGATGGAGACCTGATGATTTCCGTAAATATCTCATCAGCTCCAGGGTGGTTTCCTACTTGGCCAGAAATGCCAATTACAAGCCACATTTTACCCTTTCGGATTCTGGAGCCATCCCAAGGAGGGAGGGAGGGAGGGGAGAACAGTGTAGTTTGGAAGAGCCAGGAAAGGCTCTTGGGGTCCTATGAAGACCCCCCAGGGGAATTCTCCATTTTCCTTCCAATTCCCTTTGGAATTTCTCAACTCCCTGATGCATTTTCCTCCCTTTTGCCTCTGATAAAAACCATTAAGATAGGAGAGATTCTTCCCATCAAGCTGCGGATGCTCCAACATGGGAAGCTTTCAAGAAAAACTCAGAAACCCCTGCAGACGATATTAAAATCCCCCCCCCCAAAAAAAATTCCGGAATGTGCAGAGATGGATAGGTTAACCCTCAAAATTAAAGGAAAAGTAAGATTCAGACTATTTCCTAACATGGGAACCAGAGGTGGTGAATTCAGCCGGTTCGGACCGGTTCTGGAGGTAGTGGAAATTTTGAGGAGCTTGGAGAACCGGCAAATTCCACCTCTGACTGGCCTCACCCCCATCTATTGAGACTTGAGACTTTCAAGAAGAGATTGGACTAACATTGGTCAGAAATGGTGTAGGGTCGTCCACTTGGGCGAGAGGTTGGACTAGATGACCTACAAGGTCCCTTCCAACTCTGATGACCTGTTATTCTCTGCCTCCTGCGTCCCAGCTGGTCTTCTTCGGTTGCCCTGCACAGGAGAACGGAGCTGGAAAGCAGGTCAGTGGGGTGTGGAAGGAATGGGGATTTTGCAGTATATCCTTCCCCTGCCACGCCCACCAAGCCACACCCACAGAACCGGTAGTAAAAAGAAGTTTGAATCCCACCACTGATGGGAACTATTCTATAAATGGTTAAATGACAGATATTGAGGGTTAGAGGAGTGGAATTGGGTGAAATATGGTTTATAAGAGAAAGAAAAACAGATGTGTAAATAATTCTCTTTCTCTTTTTTGTGAAAAAGTTTTTTTTATTTTTATAACAAAAACAACAAATAAAAATCATCTTTCAGTTATACACCATGTCTCCTGGGCACAGATATCTTGTGCACATAATAATATTCGTAGACATTTCTTATTGAGTTTACATTCATATTACATTCTAATCAACATTATACATCATATTATATCATTATTACAATATCATTAGGTGTTGTTTTTTTAATTTCAGATGCCATCTATCCTTGAAAGCAAATCCCAACTCTTACTAAATTATATTCGTGTTATGGCTTATTCATAATGATCAATTACAGTCTATCATTATTACAATACCCTTTAATTTATTTTCTAACCATCCATAAAATAAGTCCCAAATCTTATAATACTCCCTTTCTTCTTGCTCTCTAATTGCTAATGTTAACCTACTAGATGAGTAAATATTTCTGACCGTTTTATACTCGATACTATAAATCCCCGGCTTTTCTTCAGCCCGAAAAAAAGTTTGCTGTGACCTCATCCGTTACATCTAAGAATAATCTGAATTTTTTTCCCCCACCAAGAAGAAGGTTAAAAACCCTTAAGCCCTCTTGAGCTCATTCCTTGTCATTCCAAGATTTCCCCGGGGACATTAATAATTTTTTGCTGTTGTTTTGGGCAGTGGGGAGGGACATTGCAACATCTGGGATTGTCAGCCAAAGGAAGCGGGGGAGAATTTGGGCAGGGTCCATATGTGTGGCTGGTTGTCTTGCCCCAAAGGCAGCTCTGTTGAATGAAAAGCACATGGGGGGGACGATTTAAAAAGGCTTTCAGAACGAAGGGGAATTTAAAAAGTAGCACTGCGAGAGCAGCTTTGTCGAATCCCAGCAAAAAAATAAAAATAAAAAATTGGCAGCTCCCTTTTTGGTTCGGTTGTGTCAGTTGCTGCTTCTCCATGTTTGATTTCAACATAAACACGATTTATTTATTTTTAATGTCGTCACAGCTAGTCCTCAGGTTATGACCGCAACTGGAAGCAGACTTTCCATGGCTTGAGCCGGGCGGTTGTTAAACGAGAAGAAAGCCCATTTCAATGGTGGAAAAAAAAGTAAGGTTCTACATTTAAGCGAGAAAAACCAAAATGCGCAGGTACGGTGGAGGACGTCCACAGGGAAATACAGGGCCAAGAGAAACCTACTTTCAAGAGGGTGGGCGGGGATAAGCGTTTTTTTTCACGGTTTTTTTGTTTTTTTTTTTTTTTTTTTTTTTTTTTTTTTTTTTTTTTTTTTTTTTTTCAGCCTCCCCCCCCCCCCCCCCCTTTTTTTTTTTTTTTTTTTTTTTTTTTTTTTTTTTTTTTTTTTTTTTTTTTTTTAATTATATATATATTTATACATATCTTGTAAACAATTGGCAACAAAAAAAAAAACTTCCAAAACCAAGAATTGTGGCTTGTGCGTTGCTGGCATAGGTTGGTTATTCACAGATCGTGATGCATGGCCTGTTTACTTCACGCTGCAATTCTTGTACTCTTGGTGACCTTAAAAGTCAACATCAAGGTCCGTGGCCTTTCCTTTCACCACGAGGATTATACATAGATGAGATGCAGGCTGGTTCAAGGAATCAAATGGTGTGTCACGTCTGATTCATCATTCATACACGATTGCATTTTATATATAAAATCGTGGAATAACTAGCTTGGTTTCCAGAAGAATGGAGGAGTCAGAAGTCAGAAGAACTCAAGAAGCAGAATTGGAAGGAACCTTGGAGGTCTTCTAGACCAACCGCCCCTGCTCAAGGAGGAGACGTTATATTATTTCAGAACCCACATTACGTATCTGATATTAGCACAATTGAGAAAGTCCAGAAATATTTCACAAGAAGAGTTCTCCACTCCTCTACTCGTTGTAGAATACCTTATGCCACCAGACTTGAAATTCTAGAACTTGAAAACCTTGAATTACGCCGTGCCTTCGGTCCAATCTAAATATAGTATATAAAATTATACATTGCAATGTCCTACCTGTCAATCAATACTTCAGCTTCAACCATAACAACACAAGAGCAAACAATAGACACAAACTCAAGGTTAACCGCACCAAACTTGATTGCAGGAAATACGACTTCAGCAACAGAGGGGTCAATGTCTGGAATACTCTACCCGACTCTGTAGTTTCTTCCCAAACCCCAAAAACTTTAACCTTAGACTGTCTACTATTGACCTCACCCCTTTCCTAAGAGGTCTGTAGGGGGCGTGCATAAGCGCACCAACGTGCCTACCATCCCTGTCCTATTGTTTCTCTTATTCTTTTATTTTTCTTATATGTACCCATTTCATGTATTCACAACTATGTATACACTTATACTTATTATCTTGTAAACAATTGGCAAATCAAATAAATAAATAAATAAATAAATATATTATTTCAGACAAATGGTTGCCCAATCTCTTCTTAAAAACCTCCAGTGATGAAGCTCCCACAGCTTCTGAAGGCAAAGCTGTTCCACTGGTTGATTATTCTCACTGTTGGGAAGTTTCTCCTTAATTCCAGGTTGAATCTCTCCTCGGTTAGTTTCCATCCATTGTTTTCTTGTCTTGCTTTACGGTGCTTTGGAGAATAGCTTGACTCCCTCTTCTTTGGGGCAGCCCCGTAAATATTGGAATATCATGTCACCTCTGCTCCTTCTTTTCATTAAAGTAGACATACCCAAATCCAGCAACCATTCTTGATACGTTTCATCCTCCAGCCTCCTAATAATCTTTGTTGCTCTTCTCTGCACTCTATCTAGACTAGAGGCTCAACCTCTTTTTTTCAACGTGGCCACCAAAACTGGATGCAGTAATTCCCTTTTTGTGTGTGTGTGTGTAATAATTTTTTATTATTTTTATATTTTAAAAACATCTCTTTCAGTGAACAACGTAGTTCCAGGTTTATACTTCAACACAAACATGACCTTTAGGACACATTTATCTTTCACATTCAATTCTATATCATATCCTTGCTTCCATTCTCCAGTAAATTTTATCCATTATTCTTATTTTCTTAACACTTATTAAATCCGTTTTCAATTTGTATCTTATCTTAATGGATGCAGTATTTCCAAGTGTGGCCTTACCAAGGCCTTATAAAGCGATATTAACACTTCGCGTCATCTTGATTCTCTCTCTCTCTCTGTTGATGCAGCCTAGAACTGCATTGCCTAATCAAGCCGTTTTGATGATCAACATAACTGTCCTCGTGTATGAATTCTGTAAACAAGAATCACTTCCCAAAAGAACGCAAGGGGGATATTTTGGACATCTCTAGCAAAGGGTTTTTGGAACCAGGCTGTCTTCCATCTTGGCAGGGAGACGTTTAGGAGCATGCAAATAATTAGTCTCAAAGTTCAACCCTTTAGCTGGATTTGTGGACAGACTGGACTCCTGGACCAGATCCCAAAGTCCTTCTAATGATCTAATTGAATCGAACGCTTCTAAATTTATTTGATCGCTTCAGGTCATTTCAGGCATGGGTGGCTGGGTGGCTTCCCCCACCCCCCACCCCCCCTTACCAATTGGATCAGAATCCAAATGGAATAAATTGAATCCAGAGATTCCGGTTGGATTAGATTGGATTCGGTGATTTAGTTTGATCATCCAAATCAGATCAATTTCCACACACACACAAAAAAAAGTTGGTGGCTTTAGACATTGAATGGGGATGGATGGATGGATGAATGGATAAAAAAAAGGAGGAGGAAGGGATGGAGGAAGGAAGGAAGGAAGGAAGGAAGGAAGGAAAAAGATGGATGGAAGGAAGGAAGGAAGGAAGGGGAAAAGGAAGGAAAGAAAAGAACAAAAGAAAGAAGGATGGAAGAAAAAGATGGAAGGAAGGGGAAAAAAAGGAAAGAAAGAACAAAAGAAAGAAGGAAAGAAGGAAGGAAGGAAGGGGAAAAGGAAGGAAGGAAGGAAGGAAGGAAGGAAGGAAGGAAGGAAGGAAGGAAGGAAGGAAGGAAAGAAGGAAGAAAGGAAGGAGGAGGGAAAGATAAAAAAAGAAAGAAAAAGAAAGAAAGGGGAAGGAAGGAAGGAAACAAAGAAAAGAAAGAGGAAAAAGAAAGAAAGAGGAAGGAAGAAAAGGAGGAAAGAAAGAAAAGAAAAAGAAAGGAAAGGAAGGAAGGAAGGAAGAAGGAAGGAAGGAAGGAAGGAAGGAAGGAAAGAAAGAAAGAAAGAAAGAAAGAAAGAAAGAAAGAAAGAAAGAAAGAAAGAAAGAAAGAAAGAAAGAAGATGGATGGAAGGAAGAATGGAAAGAAGGGGGAAAAAGAAAGGAAAAGAAAGGAAAGAACAAAAGGAAGGAAGGAAAGAAAGAAAGAGAAAGAAAGAAAGAAAGAAAGAAAGAAAGAAAGAAAGAAAGAAAGAAAGAAAGAAAGAAAGAAAGAAAAGAACAAAAGAAAGAAGGAAAGAAAAAGAAAGAAAGAAAAAAGATGGAAGGAAGAATGGAAAGAAGGGGGAAAAAGAAAGGAAAAGAAAGGAAAGAACAAAAGGAAGGAAGGGAAGGGGAAAGAAAAAAGGAAGAAAAAGAAAGGGAAGGGAAAAGGAAGGAAAAGAAAGAAAGAGGAAAGAAAAAGAGGAAAATAAAGAAGGAAGGAAGGAAGGGGAAAGAAAAAAGAAAGAAAAAGAAAGGGAAGGAAGGGGAAAAGGAAGAAAAGAAAGAAAGAGGAAAGAAAAAGAGGAAAAAAGAAAGAAAAGAGGAAAAGAAAGAAGGAAGGAAGGAAGGAAGGAAGGAAGGAAGGAAGGAAGGAAGGAAGGAAGGAAGGAAGGAAGGAAGGAAAGGAAAGGAAAGAATTGGTCACCCATATCTATAAGGGTCACAAATACAGATTAAATCAATGATCTGGAATGGATTGTGCCTAATTTGTAGAACCTTACATGCCACCATAATAGCCATTTCATGTTCAGCCCTAAAGAAAACACCTTTGCATTAAGGGACTGGAGGCTACAAAAAAATACAAAGAACCGTTGCAGGAACTGGGTATGTCTAGTTCGGTGAAAAGAAAGACAAGGGGTGTGACATGATAGCAACCTTCCACAGAGAAGGCCTGGGTGGGAGGGGGAGACAACCTCTTTCTCCAAAGCCCCAGAAGGCCGGACAAGAAGCAACAGATGGAAACTAATCAAGGAGAGAAGCAACCTAGAACTAAGGAGAAATTTCCTGACAGTTAGACCAATTAATCAGTGGAACTGCTTGCCACCAGAAGTTGTGAATGCTCCAACACTGGAAATTTTTAAGAAGAGATTGGATAACTATTTATCTGAAGTGGCGTAGGGTTTCCTGCCTAAGCAGGGGGTTGGACTAGAAGACCTCCAAGGTCCCTCCCAACCCCAGGAGTCTCTGATTCCCACTTTAGAGATGTCTCAGTTGCAATTGAAGGCCTCCATTGTTGCCTGTCGCTCTCTTGATTCCCATCGGTACTGAAACCAAGAGACATAAATGGGATCCTTCACACCTCGTACATTGATGAAGAGGTTCTGCTTGTTGGGCAATTTCCAGCACAACCATTTTTTTTAATAGTTTCCCCGCAGAAAAGAGAGGAGAGGAGAGAAAATAATAATTAGGGCCACTGAGATATTCCGATTTGTTCCAACTTTATATTCAATGGAGGAACAGCCAGACCCTAGCAGAACCTCAGCTGACCCCGAACAGGGAGTTTCAAACTTTTGCACGCTATGGAAACTTCCTCAAATAAAGAATAAGAATAATCCTGAAATCTCAGATCAAGAGACGAAGTTTGAGCGGTTGAAAATTCCAGTTAACGTTTGGAGATTGGGGTTATTTTGGTTTTTTTTTCACCCCCAATCTCTCAGAAAAAAACCCATCAAGTTTTTGAACTATCCTGCATTTCTGTAGAATATCATTGGAGGGTGGGGGGAACCCCAATCTAGGAACGTCAACAAAACTGGAGAAGGGAAGAAAACACCAGGAAATCCCCAGCTGCTCGCTAGTTTGGATTTTTTTTTTTTTAAATGAAAAAAATCTACTTGGATAACTTGAAATTCTAGAACTAGAAAACCTTGAATTATGCCGTCTTCGGTCTGACTTAAGCATGGTATATAAAATCATACATTGCAATGTCTTACCTGTCAATGAATACTTCAGCTTCAACCATAACAACACAAGAGCACACAATAGATACAAACTCAAAGTTAACCGCACCAAACTTGATTGCAGGAAATACGACTTCAGCAATAGAGTGGTCAATGTCTGGAATACTCTACCCGACTCTGTAGTTTCTTCCCCAAACCCCAAAAACTTTAACCTTAGACTGTCTACTATTGACCTCACCCCTTTCCTAAGAGGTCTGTAGGGGGCGTGCATAAGCGCACCAACATGCCTACCGTCCCTGTCCTATTGTTTCTCTTATTCTTCTTTTATTTTTCTTATATGTACCCATTTCATGTATTCACAACTATGTATACACTTATACTTATTATCTTGTAAACAATTGGCAAATCAAATCAAATAAATAAATAAATAAATAAATAAATTGCGTGGATAAATCGCAAGGATGGAAACTGATTAAAGACAAAAGCAACCTAGAATGAAGGAGAAAGGCGCCCAAAGGCCAGACAAGGAACAATGGATGGAAACTGATCAAGGAGAGATTCAACCTACAAATAAGGAGAAACTTTCTGACAGTGACAACAATCAACTCATGGAACAGAAGTTGCCCTCGGAAGTTGTGGGAGCTTCATCCCTGGAGGCTTTCAAGAAGAGATTGGACTCCCACCTGTCAGAAATGGTGTAAGGTCTCCTGCTTGGGCAGGGGGTTGGACTGGATGACCTCCAAAGTCCCTTCCAACTCTGTTATTCTTTTATCAAGAAGAGATTCAACCTGGAAATAAGGATAAACTTTCTGACAGTGAGAACAATCAACCCATGGAACAGAAGTTGCCCTTAGAAGTTGTGGGAGCTTCATCCCTGGAAGCTTTCAAGAAGAGACTGGACTGCCATCGGTCAGAAACGATGTATGGTCTCCTGCTTGGGAGGCGGGGTTGGACTAGATGACCTACAAGCTACCTTTCAACAGTTAATCTGTTAATATTGTGTCAAGAAAAACCAAAAGGACACATACAGACTGGGTGAAACCAGGCTCAATAGCAGGAACTGGGAGAGGGATCTTGGAGTCTTAGTGGACAACCAGCTAACTAGGAGCCAGCTGTGTGCAGCAGCAGCCCAAAAAGCTAATGCTATCCTAAATTGCATTAACAGAGGGATACAATCAAGATCAAGGGAGGTACTAATACCACTCTATAAAGCCTTAGTAAGGCCACATCTAAAGTACTGCATCCAGTTTTGTTCACCACACTATAAAAAAGATGTTGAGACTCTAGAAAAAGTATAGAGAAGAGCAACCAGGATGATGAGAGGACTGGAGATTAAAACATGTGAAGAACGGTTACAGGAACTGGGCCTGGCTAGTCTAGGGAAGAGAAGGACCGGGGGAGACAGGAGAGCAGTCTTCCTATATTTGAGGGGCTGCCACAGGGAGGAGGAAGGGGTCAAGCCATGTTCTAAAACACCCAAAGGCCAAACAAGGAACAATGGATGGAAACTGATCAAGGAGAGATTCAACCTGGAAATAAGGAGAAACTTTCTGACAGGGAGAACAATCAACCAATAGAACAGGAGTTGCCTTTGGAAGTTGTGGGAGCTTCATCCCTGGAGATTTTCAAGAAGAGACTGGACTGCCATCTGTCAGAAATGGTGTAGGGTCTCCGGCTTGGGTGGGGGGTTGGACTAGATGACCTACAAGGTCCCTTCCAACTTTGATTATCTGTTATCTGTAATATCCTGACTGTGAGAGCAATTAACCAGTGGAACAACTTGCCTTAGGAAGTTGAAGCGCCTTCATCACTGGAGGCTTTTAAGAAGGGATTGGACATTTTCCCAGGGTCTCTGGTCCGCGGGATTTAAAATTATGAATTTGGTGGTCTCTGAGGTCCAAAAGGTTGGCGACCCCTGGCCTAGACCAACCTAGACTGCTCAGCCAGGAAACCCTACTATACCACTTCAGACAAATGGCTGCCCAATCTCTTCTTTAAAAACTTCCAGTTCTGACTTCGCTTGTCAGACTGTCACAAAAGGGGATCCAGTGATCCCGGGACACCGTCATAAATGGTTGCCATGTGTCCGAATTTTGATCATGTGACCATGGGGGTGGGATGGGGTCACAAAGGTCATAAGTGTGAAAAACACCTCTAAGTTACTTTCGAAGTTGCCCGTTGTAACTTTGAGCAGTCACTCAATGAACTGTTGCAAGTCGAGGACGGCCTGTAGTTGCTACTCTGAGTTCTCTCTCTCTTAAAACAGTGGGACGTGGTGGGACCCCAGCAAGTTTCTTCTCTGACCCAGTCCCTGCCTTCTGGAATATCATAAACCTTGATTCACGGTCGTCCGTGATCGCCGTTTGCATTGGATAAGATCTTGGAAAACTGGATGTTCCCAACAACGTGGAGTTTGGAAGTGAAGTCAGCTCCTTGATGGGGTGTCGTGCTATTTATTACTGGAGTTGGCGTAGTCCCCGGAGGCCATTATTCCACAATTAATTGTTGTTCCTGTGTGTAGTGTCCAGAGTTGCAATTAGGAAATAGGCAGCTGAATAAACTGATCTAACAACTAAATTAAAATTGCATATCTTCTCCTGGCTGGAGCAAGGATTCACTTTACTGCGCCTTGCAAAATGCACCAACAACCCAGTTCGGTCTAGTGGTGAAGGCACCTAGCTAGAAACCAGGAGACGGTGAGCTCTAGTCCTGCCTTAGGCAGGAAAGCTGGCTGGATGACTTTGGGCCAATCACCAGGAGACGGTGAATTCTAGTCCCACCTTAGGTTTGAAAGCCACTTGGGCCAATCACCCGGAGACTCTGAATGCTAATAAAGAGTACAGTCACCATGTGCTTTACTGCTCAGCTATATAACTGTAACAGGAAATAGGAGATTCTCCTCAGAATTGTAAAGAAACCATAGATTATAACCATAGATGCAAACTGAACACTGCCATCTGCTGGCTAAATAATTTTATAGTTGCTTCAATACAAAATACATTAGAATAGAGTAGAGTAGAGTAGAGTAGAGTAGAGTAGAGTAGAGTAGAGTAGAATAGAATAGAATAGAATAGAATAGAATAGAATAGAATAGAATAGAATAGAATAGAATAATTTATTGGCCAAGTGTGGTTAGACACACAAGGAATTTGTCTTGGTGCAAATACTCTCAGCGTACCATGAAAGAAAAGATACATTCATCAAGAGTCATAAAGTACAACTGTTAATGATAGTCATTGGGTACAATAAGCAATCAAATCATACTAGGAAACAGTCCATATAGATTGTAAGGATACAAGCGACAAAGTCACAGTGATACAGTCAGAAGTAGGAGGGGATGGGTGATAAAGGAGTGATGAGAAGGTTAATAGTAATAGTAGTGCAGACTTTGTCAATAGTTGGACAGTGTTGAGGGAATTATTTCTTTAGCAGAGTGATGGCGTTCGGGGGGAAAACTGTTCTTGTATCTAGTTCTGGTGTGCAGGGCTCTATAGCATCGTTTTGAGGGTAGGAGTTGAAACAGGTTATGTCCAGGATGTGAGGGGTCTGTAGATATTTTCACAGCCCTCTTTTTGACTCTTGCAGTATACAGGTCCTCTGTTAGGAATATAAGTCACCGAACAGGTATTTGGGTTAGAAATATATAAGCCAGGATAGACATTTTAGTACTATATCTTTAAGGGAATGCAAGAGCATGCAATTGGGTGTGGTTTCTCAAACAGCCATAAGATGGAGCCAGAAACCTGGGTTGTTTAGTCTTAGTCTGAGTCTCAGAAGAGAGTGTGTCTGAGTGTATCTCTGTTTCCTTCTGTTGGAAAGTATTGCTGTTCCTCCATTTTTTTCCTAATTGACTGATATTACTGGATTTGATGTAAGTCTGTTACTGAACTGTTTTTTGACACTGGACTTTGATATTTGGATTATCCCTGGATTGAAAAACTGACTGATTTATCTGTGAATGACTTTGGATTGCTTATTTTGGACTTTGCTTAAACCTTTCTGGAAGTGAAAACCTACATTTACTGTACAGTGTATCTGTGTGCTGTGTGTGTATTATTCAAACACTTCTCTCAAATACGTCTCCCTGTATGCGCTCATTCTCCTAACGGGGAATTACCTCAACATCCTCGATGGAAGGCAGGTTGGTAGCCATTTTTTTTTTCTGCAGTCCTAATTATCTTCTGACGTCTGCGTCTGTCTGGTTGGGTTGCAGTATTCTAAATACCTTCTAACATGTATTCCACCAGGATCATTCCCATCTCTCTCCAGCTGGGAGCAGTTTTCGCATCCCATAATGCCCTGCCAATGGGCACGCTAGGATTTTAGCATCTGACACACCTGGACAGAAGAAAACTGCTCTGAAGGAGGACAAAACCTTTCCCTGCAAGATAAATGGCAAAGGAGGTTATGCTGAAATGTCAGGCTTCCTGCAGGTGATCAGAATAGAAAAGTGCAGGTCATCCTTGATTTACAACAGTTTGTTTACTGACTGTTCAAAGTTACCATGGCACTGGAAAAAAAGTGACTTTATTTTTCACACTTATGACCATTCCGGCATCCACACTGACGACACTACGAGGGGTTGGGCTAGAAGACCTCCAAGGTCCCTTCCAACTCTGTTATTCTACGACTGCATGATTTGTTTAACAACTGTGGCAAAAGAGCTCCTAAAAGGGCATTTTGCTTAGCAACGGAAATCTTTGGCTCAACTGTGGTTGTAAGTCAAGGACTACCTGGAATTAGCATGGTTATCCAGCGGAGAAGGTAGGAGAGGATTTGGATAATAAATCAGGTAGACTGAACAACTGCAGTGATTCACTTAACGACTGGGGCAAGGAAGGTCATAAAATGGATCAACGCTCATTTAACACCTGTACTCTACTGTGCTGTACAGGTAGTCCTCCATATATGATCTCCATTGAGGTTTGAATTTCTATCCCTAAGCCAGATCGTCATGAAGTGAGTAGAGTCCAAGTTATATTCTTTTGGGGGGGAGCACGGTTATTCAATGGAGTTTTGCCCCATTTTAAGGAAGGAAGGAAGGAAGGAAGGAAGGAAGGAAGGAAGGAAGGAAGGAAGGAAGGAAGGAAGGAAGGAAGGAAGAAAATGAGAGAGGGAAGGAGGGAGGGTAGTAGAAGGGAAGGAAGGAAGGAAGGTAGGAAGGAAATGAGAGGGAAGGAAGGAAGGAATGCAGGAAGAAAAAAATGAGAGAGGGAAGGAGGGAGGGTGGAAGAAGGGAAGGAAGGAAATGAGAGGGGAGGGAGGAAGGAAGGCAGGAAGAAAATGGGAGAGGGAAAGAGGGAGGGTGGAAGAAGGGAAGGAAGGAATGAGAGGGAAGGAAGGAAATGAGAGGGAAGGAAGGAAGGAAGGAAATGAGAGAGGGAAAGAGGGAGGGTGGAAGAAGGGAAGGAAGGAAATGAGAGGGAAGGATGGAAGGAAGGCAGGAAGGAAATGAGAGAGGGAAGGAGGGAGGGTGGAAGAAGGGAAGGAAGGAAATGAGAGGGAAGGAAGGAAATGAGAGGGAAGGAAGGAAATGAGAGCGGGAAGGAGGGTGTTAGGAATATAAGTCACCTAACAGCTATTTGGGTTAGAAATATATAAACCAGGATAAACATTTTAAAACTGTATCTTTAAGAAAATGCAAAACTGTAATTAGGTGTGTTTTCTCAAGCGGCCATAAGATGGAGCCAGAAACCTGGTTTGTTTAGTCTGAGTCTCAGAAGAGAGTGTAAGTGTATCTCTGTTTCCTTCTGTTGGAAAGTATTGCCGTTGCTCCATTTCTTCTAATTGACTGATATTACTGGATTTAATGTAAGTCTGATACTGAACTGTTTTTTGACACTGGAATTTGATATTTGGATTATCCCTGGATTGAAAAACTGACTGATTTACCTGTGAATTATTTTGGATTACTTATTTTGGACTTTGCTTAACGTTTCTGGAAGTAAAAACCTACATTTACTGTACAGTGTATCTGTGTGCTCTGTGTGTATTATTCAAACACTTCTCTCAAATACGTCTCCCTGTATGCGCTCATTCTCCTAACGGGGAATTACCTCAACACTGGTTATGGGCCCAGGCCATACCAGGCTCAGATAACTGAGAGTTAGTGTGAATACACACTACTATATACAGACAGCTGTTTACTGTTTAATTGTGGTTTACAATCCTGGTAAAGATGGCACAAGACACTTCAACAAGTCTGTCACTGATTACCCGGTTGGATGGAACAAACCATGTTTCCTGGTCCACGAAGTGCAGTCTACTTCTGCGTAAAGAAAGTTAATGGAATGTAGTTCAAGACCCACCAGATGTAAATGCTTGGGATCCAGAAAATGAGGATGATGCCAAGAAG
Source organism: Notechis scutatus (assembly GCF_049901735.1). NCBI lineage: Eukaryota > Metazoa > Chordata > Lepidosauria > Squamata > Elapidae > Notechis > Notechis scutatus. The sequence goes on along the minus strand of NC_142011.1, from coordinate 4,067,494 downwards.
CTTTCTGACTTTAACCAGAACAACGAATGAGCTCTTTGTATAGGGGGGGGGGGGGGGGGGGGGGGGGGGGGGGGGGGGGGGGGGGGGGGGGGGGGGGGGGGGGGGGGGGGGGGGGGGGGGGGGGGGGGGGGGGGGGGGGGGGGGGGGGGGGGGGGGGGGGGGGGGGGGGGGGGGGGGGGGGGGGGGGGGGGGGCGGGCGCGGGGGGGGGGGGGGGGGGGGGGGGGGGGGGGGGGGGGGGGGGGGGGGGGGGGGGGGGGGGGGGGGGCGCGGGGCCCGCCCCGGGGGGGGGGGGGGGGGGGGGGGGGGGGGGGGGGGGGGGGGGGGGGGGGGGGGGGGGCCCGCCCCCCCCCCGGGGGGGGGGGGGGGGGGGGGGGGGGGGGCGCCGCCCGGGGGGGGGGGGGGGGGGGGGGGGGGGGGGGGGGGGGGGGGGGGGGGGGGGGGGGGGGGGGGGGGGGGGGGGGGGGGGGGGGGGGGGGGGCCCCCCCCGTTTTTGGGGGGTACACTGAGTGACCAGCAGCTAGTCCATATTCGTGGAGAAGAGTCTGCTGCTAAGTGTTGGGAGAATTTGAAGAGGATTTATGTTTGTGACAGTGTAGGTGCACACATACACCTTACACGTAAACTGTTTAGAGCACGTCTTCTGAAAGGTGGAGATATGTTAGCTCATTTAAACTTCATGAAAAGAACTTTTCAAGAGCTACATGAAAAAGAACTGATATTTTCAGAGCTGCATCAAGTTTACGTCATTCTTTCCTCATTGGATGAAAGTTATGATGATTATGTATCTTCACTGGAAGTCCTGCCCAGTGATAAACTGACATTAACTGACATAACTGGAAGGTTGTAAGAAGAAGCAAGAAGATGGCTGGATAGGGACCAACTGAGGAAGGAACAACCACAAGAAGAGGATTTGTCTTCAACTGCCTATACTGTGAGGAAATGTTTTTCTTGTGGGGCTAGGGGACATATAGCTAGATTCTGTAAGAAGGGAAAACAACAGAATACTGGCAAACACCAGAAGGCCAAAAAGAATGTTAGTTTAGCTATGTCTAGCAATTCAACTGTAAACCATGATTTGTGGGTTGTTGATAGTGGAGCATCGCAATGCATTACTAAAGATAGAAAAAGGTTTGTAAAGATGTCCACGAGTAAACAACATGTATCATTGGCAAATGGGTGGAAGATTAAAGCATCAGGTGAAGGTACTGCATATTGTTCTTGTATAAATGAGCATTTAACTATGTTATATGTACCTAAACTAAAATTTAATTTATTATCAGTAAGGGCTTTAGTTAATATTGGTTATGTAGTAACCTTTAAGGGAGATAACTGTATAATAGAGAAAGAGGGTAAAAGTGTTACTGCTACTTTAAAAAATGATTTATATGTGATACATGATGACCAGTTGAAGATAGCTAACTCAGTTTATAACAATGTTAAGCCACATGATGAATGTATACATTTATTGCATAGATGTCTAGGGCATGCTCAAAAATGCTCAAACAAACTGTTGAATTGTCAGAGTAAAATTTAAACCCTGTAGCAAGTATTTAAACCGTAATGCTTGTAGTCAAGAAAAGAGTAAGGTTACTCCTGCAAACAGACTAAATGGGTTTGAGACCAAAGAACCTTTAGAGGTTGTGTTTGCTGACATAATTGGTCCTAAGAAACCAAGTTTAGGAGGTGCCTGCTATATTTTGAGTATTATGGACCATTACTCACGATATGGTTTCTGCCATCTTATGAAAAACAAAACAGAAACATTCCAACATTTCTTTAGCTGGCTAAGGTTTGCTGAGAGAAAAATGAAAAGTAAAGTAATTACTTTAGTAACTGATAATGGGACTGAGTTTGTTAACAAAAGATTCCAAACTATGCTAAAATTGGCTGGTGTTGAGCATAAACGTTCTGCACCTACAGACCACAACATAACTCGTTTATAGAACGAAGAGGGCAAACATTACAAGCCATGGCTCGCACTATGTTATCTGATTCAGGTTTACCTGAAACACTGTGGGGTGAAGCCATAATGTGTAGCAACCATGTTTTAAACAATGTAGTAAATACAACAACTGGAGAATTACCATTCATTCGTTGGCATGGCAGAAAGTCAGATTTAAGTTACCTACACACATTTGGAGCTCCAGCATGGGTGCACATTCCCTCACAAGTAAGACTGAAAGGGCAACATAGAGCTAAGAAGTTATTTTTTGTGGGTTATGAGGCCAACCATAGATCATTTAGATTTTGGGATCAAGACACAGCTCATGTTTATTGTAGTGCTAGTGCAAAATTTCTCGAGCACGTTGGATGGGATAAACTGGAACAGGAATCCAGCAATGATATTATTATTGACACCCAAATAATTAGTCTCAAATAGTCCCTAAAGATGATATCAGTAAACAACAAATAGCCATTAAAGAGGGGAACAGGCACAGGAGGAAATAGAAGAACAGGAGGCTGCTCTCCTGTCTCCCCTGGTCCTTCTCTTCCCTAGACTAACCAGGCCCAGTTCCTGTTGACCCCCTCTTCTCTGTGATAGCCCCTCAAATGTTGGAAGACTCTTATCACATCACCTCTATAATTTATCCTTATTTCCAGCTTAAATCTCTCCTTGTTCAGTTCAACCTGGAAATAAGGAGAAATTTTCTGACAGTGGGAACAATCAACCCATGGAACAGAAGTTGCCTTCGGAAGTTGTAGGAGCTTCATCCCTGGAGGCTTTCAAGAAGAGACTGGGCTGCACTCTGTCAGAAATGGTGTAGGGTCTCCTGCTTGGGCAGGGGGTTGGACTAGATGACCTCCAAGATCCCTTCCAATCTGTTATCAAGAAGACATTCAACCTAGAAATAAGGAGAAATTTTCTGAGAATAATCAACCAATGGAACAGGTCTTGGAAGTTGAGGGAGCTTCATCCCTGGAGGCTTTCAAGAAGAGATTGGACCGCCATCTGTCAGAAATGATGTAGGGTCTCCTGCTTGGCCGGGGGGGGGGCTGGACTAGATGACCTCCAAGATCCCTTCCAATCTGTTATCAAGAAGACATTCAACCTAGAAATAAGGAGAAATTTTCTGAGAATAATCAACCAATGGAACAGGTCTTGGAAGTTGAGGGAGCTTCATCCCTGGAGGCTTTCAAGAAGAGATTGGACCGCCATCTGTCAGAAATGATGTAGGGTCTCCTGCTTGGCCGGGGGCGGGGGCTGGACTAGATGACCTCCAAGATCCCTTCCAATCTGTTATCAAGAAGACATTCAACCTAGAAATAAGGAGAAATTTTCTGAGAATAATCAACCAATGGAACAGGTCTTGGAAGTTGAGGGAGCTTCATCCCTGGAGGCTTTCAAGAAGAGATTGGATTGCCATCGGTCAGAAATGGTGTAGGGTCTCCTGCTTGGCCGGGGGAGGGCAGGGGGGGCTGGACTAGATGACCTCCAAGATCCCTTCCAACTCTGTTATTCTACTCTAACCTGCTGCCCTTCAAAGGAAGAGGGTCTGGCAAGAGTATGGGAAATTTGGACAAAAGCCCCACCACGCCAGATACGTTGAGGTTTGCAAAGCGTGTCCTCCCTTGTCTCGGCCCATTGAATTCTCTCTCTCTCTCTCTCATCGCTTTCCTTCTTTCCTCTCTTTCGACATTCTTCTTTTGATCGAGTGAGCCTCCTCAGAAGATCAAAGGGCTCTCCAGAGGTTTTTTTCTCTCCGGGGGGGGGGGTCATTCAAACCCAGGTCAAACAAGGTTGACATCTCCAAGACGCCATGGCTGCTTCCCCATAAATGGGAGGAAGCCCTTGGAAGACATGACAAAGGGAGCAGGAACTGTTCCAGGACAACTGTAAAAAAATGCGACTCTGGTTGCAGACCAGACATAACCGAGATTCCAGCGCGAGTTCAGTGCGGTTCTTTCCTTATGAATCATCTGGGTCTTTCCCCAAGGTTTGAAGGCAAAGTTCATTTTGGTCTGATCTTCGTGCTTGGCTCCAAGGGGTGTCCGATGGGAGGAGAAGTCCAGAAAAGTCAAGATGGCGGTCACCCTTCATGTAAGCCCTGTGTTGTGACCTGTTGGTCGCTGGTCCCTCTGGCAGCTGAATCAGAGGAAGAGGAGGGGGGGGGAGGAGGAGGAGGAGGAGGAGGAGGAGGAGGAGGAGGAGGAGGAGGAGGAGGAGGAGGAGGAGGAGGAGTGGGTGTCAAGGTCAAGCATCAAAACAACCTGGGAGCTCCAAGGGGGAAGAGGGAATGGAGCTGACAGAGAGAGGAGAGAGAGAGAGAGAGAGGGAGGGAGGGAGGGAGGGAGGGAGAGAGAGAGAGAGGCGGAACCTGGGCCATCCGTCAGCCCTGCGATGGAGAGTCAAGAGCCCCCAGGTCTGGAGGTGGCTCATGAAGATATGAAGAGGAACAGCCGGGTCCAGTGCCTGACAAACAGATGCACAGAAGGCAGAGGAGAGGAGAGCAGTGGAAATCTATGGGCCGGGTCCTTGGGATCGAAGAGCCAGGTCTGGAGGTGGCTGATGAGGAAGAGGGGGAACAGCCGGGTCCAGTGCCTGATGCATAGATGCACAGAAGGCAGAGGAGAGGAGAGCAGTAGAAATCTATGGGCTGGTCCTTGGGACCGAAGAGCCAGGTCTGGAGGTGGCTGATGAGGAAGAGGGGGAACAGCCGGGTCCAGTGCCTGATGCATAGATGCACAGAAGGCAGAGGAGAGGAGAGCAGTGGAAATCTATGGGCCGGTCCTCTGGACAAAAGAGCCACTGCTGCTAGCAAAGCTCCACCCTAGCTCTGAGGATAAAAGGCAGGAGGCGGAGATGAATAGGTGTGACAGACAACTATTTATCTTCCGGATGGATGGACTTGTTAGCCTGTGGTGAGAGAGAAACTGGGTCAGAACACCCTGCCCTTTTCTCACCTGCAATCAAAGGGGGCAGGGTTTCACCTGTATGGACAGGTGTGACCAGCATTTGGATTGTTTTTCCCACCCTTCTGTGGTGGAGGACATCCCTGATTGAAGGATTATGATTTCATTTTAATACTTATTCGGAGCCATTATTTAGCATTCAGTAATTTAGCAATGATAAAAGATGTCGTGATTACTGGGCAGTCATTGTTTTTGGAATTGTTCCATAGACTAAATGTTCATCAATATTGTTATAGTCAGTGATGGCTAACCTTTTCCATGTGCACGCGGCCCCCGTGGGCCTTGCCCCCTGCATATGTGTGCGCATCTCCTGCATGTGCATCTCCCCCTGCGCATGCTCAGAAGATACCCAATAATCAGCTGGCGCGCACGCATGTGCAGTGAGACTTTTCCGGGCAACCTCTCGCGTGCCGGCAGAAATGGCTCTGCGTGCCACTTCCAGCATGCGTGCTGTACGCTCCCCATCATGGTTATTGTTGAGGTAATTCCCCATTAGGAGAATGAGCGCATACAGGGAGACGTATTTGAGAGAAGTGTTTGAATAATACACACACAGTACACAGATACACTGTACAGTAAATGTAGTTTTTTACCTCCAGACAGTTTAAGCAAAGTTCAAGATAAGCAGTCCAAAAGTCATCCACGGGTAAATCAGTCAGTTTTTCAATCCAGGGATAGTCCAAATATCAAAGTCCAGTGTCAAAAAACAGTTCAGTATCAGACTTACATTAAATCCAGTAATATCAGTCAATTAGAAGAAATGGAGCAACGACAATACTTTCCAACAGAAGGAAACAGAGATACACTCACACTCTCTTCTAAGACTCAGACTAAACAAACCAGGTTTCTGGCTCCATCTTATGGCCATTTGAGAAACCACACCTCATTACAGTTTGCATTTTCTTAAAGTTACAGTTTTAAAATGTTTATCCTGGTTTATATATTTCTAACCCAAATAGCTGTTAGGTGACTCATATTCCTAACAGTTATAGGTCGTCCTAGCTTTAGGGCGTGTGAGTTAGCAACTATGGGAAGTTATGAGGGAGCCCCCCCAAAAAAACAACCTGCAGTACAGATTCAAAGTTCTGATACCCTTCGCCCTGTACACAGTCACATGACTGCATTTTGGGCAGCTGGCATCTAATTTTTTTTCCCCCTGTGGGGTGATCAGCAAGTAGAAACTCATGTATTTTGGCCTTGGCATCCGGGATGGGATTCTACCGGTTCGTACTGGTTCTATAGAACCGGTTGTTACGATTCTGCGTAGTTTGGAGAACCGGCAAATTGTGCCCCTGGCTGGCCACACCCATCTTCCCCCACCCCTCCCCTCCCTGCCCAGTCGGTCCTTATCATGCATGCACAAAATTGCACACACATACCCGACATGGCTGACTGCGTTCTCCCCTGCCCAGTCGCTCCTTAAGGTGTTTCTTTGTTCCCCCTCCCAACGATCAGCTGTTCCGATCATCAGCTGTCCCGGGATCCCTCTTGCTGTCTTACTGCTTTGCCCAGGAGGCAAAAAGGGGCGCGGGCAGGAGGTGTTGCCAAAGAAAAAGAAGCCACGCCCACCCAGTCACATGCCCACACCCGTCTAGCCACGCCCACCTAGCCACGCCCACAGAACTCAAAAATATTTGAATCCCACCCCTGCTTGGCATGCAATGATGATTTAGGTCTAGAAAAAAAATAATTAGGTTTTAATAGAATAGAATAGAATTTTTTATTGGCCAAGTGTGATTGGACACACAAGGAATTTGTCTTTGGTGCAAATGCTCTCAGTGTCCATAAAAGAAAAGATCAAGTCAAGAATCATCAGGTACAACACTTAATGATAGTCATAGGGTACAATTAGAATAGAATAGAATAGAATAGAATAGAATAGAATAGAATAGAATAGAATAGAATAGAATAAAATGGAATGGAATGGAATGGAATGGAATGGAATGGAATGGAATAGAATAGAATAGAATAGAATAGAATAGAATAGAATAGAATAGAATAGAATAGAATAGAATAGAATTCTTTATTGGCCAAGTGTGATTGGACACACAAGGAATTTGTCTTTGGTGCAAATGCTCTCAATATACATAAAAGAAAAGATACTTTCATCAAGAGTCAAGAATCATCAGGTACAACACTTAATGATAATCATAGGGTACAATTAGAATAGAATAGAATAGAATGGAATGGAATGGAATGGAATGGAATGGAATGGAATAGAATAGAATAGAATAGAATAGAATAGAATAGAATAGAATAGAATAGAATAGAATAGAATAGAATAGAATTCTTTATTGGCCAAGTGTGATTGGACACACAAGGAATTTGTCTTTGGTGCAAATGCTCTCAGCGTCCATAAAAGAAAAGATACTTTCATCAAGAGTCAAGAATCATCAGGTACAACACTTAATGATAATCATAGGGTACAATTAGAATAGAATAGAATAGAATAGAATAGAATAGAATAGAATAGAATAGAATAGAATGGAATGGAATGGAATGGAATGGAATGGAATGGAATAGAATGGAATAGAATAGAATAGAATAGAATAGAATAGAATAGAATAGAATAGAATAGAATAGAATAGAATAGAATAGAATAGAATAGAATTCTTTATTGGCCAAGTGTGACTGGACACACAAGGAATTTGTCTTGGTGCAAATACTCTCAGTGTATATAAAAGAAAAGATACTTTCATCAAGAGTCAAGAATCATCAGGTACAACACTTAATAATAGTCATAGGGTACAATTAGAATAGAATAGAATAAAATAGGATAGGATAGGATTGGATAGGATAGGATAGGAATGGAACGGAATAGGAATAGGAATAGGAATAGGAATAGGAATAAGAATAGAATAGAATAATAGAATAGAATAGAATAGAATAGAATAGAATAGAATAGAATAGAATAGAATAGAATAGAATTCTTTATTGGCCAAGCGTGACTGGACACACAAGGAATTTGTCTTCGGTGCAGAAGCTCTCCATGTACATAAAGAATACACTGTGGACATAATATACTTAGATTTCAGCAAGGCATTCGATAAAGTAGACCACAACCTACTCCTTAGTAAGCTAGAAAAAAGTGGAATAGATAGCACCACCACCAGATGGACTCACAACTGGCTGGCAAACCGTACTCAATGAGTAGTCCTTAATGGGTCTAAGTCTACATGGAGGGAAGGAAGCAGTGGGGTGCCACAAGGTTCCGTCTTAGGCCCAGGACTCTTCAATATCTTCATGAACGACTTAGAGGAGGGAATAGAAAGGGGAACTGACCACTTGAGACTTTCCAGAAGAGTTTAGACTGCTCTTTGTCAGAAATGGTGTCGGGTCTCCCACTTGGGCGGGGGGCTGGACTAGATGACCTACAAGGTCCCTTCCCATTCCGATTATCTGTTATTTAAATATTCCATTTGCAGATCCAAATTCGGGGCACTCGGCAACTGGCACGACTGTTGCATTTTCCCGGGGTCATGAGATCCCATCCGGCGTCTTCCCCACTGGCTTCCAACCAACGCAGTCAATGAGGGAAAGGCGGATTTGCTTAAAGACCGCCTGACTCACTTAACAACGGCAGCGAGAAAGGTCGTAAAACAGAGCACAACTCCCTGAGCAACCGTTCCTCTTGGCAACAGAAACGTTGGGCTCAACTGCATTCGTAAGTCGAGGACTCCCTGCAATTAGGAAAAAAAAAAGGAGAGGATTCGGATAATAAATCAGGTGGTCTAATGGGATCAAAGAGATTCCAGGAATGTTCTTTGGAAGAATTGCAAATTAATCTCGGAGACAGTCAAGAGTCAAGGAATTGTTTATCCGTGCAGTTCCACAAATCCCCCCTCCCCACCCCAAAAAAAAAAATGTGGCTGGACTTGGTGGCACCGAGCTAACTCCCTAATGTATAATATTTTTGGTATGCAAATCCCCTCTAATTTATGAATTTTTTTCTAAGCTTTGTAGCTTCTCCACATGTGAAGTGTTTTTGGTAAGAGGGCGATATGTGTTCCTTCTTTGCAATATATGACCTGGGACAGATTTCTCCCGATTTGCATGAAGATTTGCATGCAGCCTTTGGATTATGAAAGAGGAAGAGGAAGGAGGAGGAGGAGGAGGAGGAGGAGGAGGAGGAGGAGGAGGAGGAGGAGGAGGAGGAGGAGGAGGAGGAGGAGGAGGAGGAAAAGAGGAGGAGGAGGGAATGAGGGGGAGAGGGGGGAAGAGGAGGAAGAAGATGAAGAGAGGAGGAAGGAGGAGGAGGAGGAGGAGGAAAAGAGGAGGAGGAGGGAATGAGGGGGAGAGGGGGAAGAGGAGGAAGAAGATGAAGAGAGGAGGAAGGAGGAGGAGGAGAGGGGGAGGGGAAGGAGAAGGGAAGGAGGAGAAGTAGGGGAAGAAGGGGGAAGAAAAAGAAGAGGAAGAGAAGAGGAGGGAAGGAGGAGTAGGGGGAGAAGGGGAAGAGGAAGGAGAAGGAGGGAAAGAGGAGAAGTAGGGAGAGAAGGGGGAAAGAAGAAGAAGAGGAAGAGGAAAGGAGGGAAGGGGGAGGAGGAGGAGGAGGAGGAGGAAAAGAGGAGGAGGAGGGAATGAGGGGGAGAGGGGGGAAGAGGAGGAAGAAGAAGATGAAGAGAGGAGGAAGGAGGAGGAGGAGGAGGAGGAGAGGGGAGGGGAAGGAGAAGGGAAGGAGGAGAAGTAGGGGAAGAAGGGGGAAGAAAAAGAAGAGGAAGAGAAGAGGAGGGAAGGAGGAGTAGGGGGAGAAGGGGAAGAGGAAGGAGAAGGAGGGAAAGAGGAGAAGTAGGGAGAGAAGGGGAAAGAAGAAGAAGAAGAGGAAGAGGAGAGGAGGGAAGGGGGAGGAGGAGGAGGAGGAGGAGGAAAAGAGGAGGAGGAGGGAATGAGAGGGAGAGGGGGAAGAGGAGGAAGAAGAAGATGAAGAGAGGAGGAAGGAGGAGGAGGAGAGGGGGAGGGGAAGGAGAAGGGAAGGAGGAGAAGTAGGGGAAGAAGGGGGAAGAAAAAGAAGAGGAAGAGAAGAGGAGGGAAGGAGGAGTAGGGGGAGAAGGGGAAGAGGAAGGAAAGAGGAGGAGTAGGGAGAGAAGGGGGAAAGAAGAAGAAGAAGAGGAAGAGGAGAGGAGGGAAGGGGGAGGAGGAGGAGGAAGAAGAGGAGGAAGAGGAAGAAGAAAAGGAAGAGAAGAAGGAGGAGTAGAAAGGAGAAGGCAAGGGAGAAGATAGTCAAGATAAAGTCTACTATTGACCTCACCCCTTTCCTAAGAGGTCCGTAGGGGGGCCTGCATAAGCCCACCAACGTGCCTACCGTCCCTGTCCTATTGTTTCTTTTTATTTTTTTCATATGTACCCATTTCGTGCATTCATAACTAGGGTTATACTTATACCTGCTACCTTATAATCGCTTGACAAATCAAATCAATAAACCAAATAAAAAATAAATAAAGGGAAGGACAGTCGGGAGAAGGAGAAGGAAAGGCAATAAGAGACAGAAAGTAAAAGAAATGGAGAACGAAGGTGGAAGGAGAAGAGGGACAACAGAAGGGAAAGGAGAAACCTAGGCTGCTCCCTGTAGTAAATCAGGTGTGGCTGCAACAGCCTCACATCCAACAAAAATGGGGGAGGGCTGGGGAGGGCTCTGAAAAAAACAAACCACTTTGATCAGGTGCTCAGGGAAAGGAAAACTCCCTTCGAGAGCCACTAGGGGAGGCTTATTTAGAAAGGGGAGGTCGACCCCTAGTGGGCGTTCTGAGACCGCAAGGCCAGCTTGTCTTGCTAAAAGTCGTCTCCAGTCGGAAGGGAAACTACAGGCGGCCCTCGGCTTACGACCGCAACGCAGCTCCCAAACTTACTCCGCGAGACGTGGGTTAAGCGAGCCTTGCCCCATTCTACGACCTTTCTTGCCACAGCCGTTAAGTGGATCGCTGCCGTTTGTTCCGTTGGTTAAGTAAAATCCGGCTTCTCCGCTTGGCCGGGCTTGTCGCAAGAGGGGGGAATCCCGTGACACACACTGCGACCATCGTGACTATGAGTCAGCTGCCAATCATGGGGCAAGGGCGATTGTTAAGTGTCAAGGCAAATGTAAATCGTGTGACACCCCACCCCACCCCCCGGGGACGCAGCAACGGTCGTAAGTCTGAAATGCGGTCATCATAGCCTAGGTCACTTTTCCCAGTGCCATTGCAAGGTCGAACTAAGTGAACAGTGGTAAGTCAAGGACTGCCTGTATAAGGAAGCACGGATGGTCAAAAAAAGTCAAGGGGGCAGCTGCGGTCCTGAGCCTGCTTGCAAAATATGTGTTCCCTTAAATAAGCACTTTGTAAAACAATGTTTGTTGTTTATTCTTTATTTATTTATTTTATTTATTTATATTCCTCCCCCATTTATTATTTTTACCAATAAATCAAGATGGTGAGCATATCCAGTCGGACTTTCTCCTCCTATTTTCCCCACAGCAAACACCCTGCAAGTGGGTGGGGAGAGAGGGGGACCAGCCCAAAGTCACCCAGCCAGCTTTCATGCCTTAGGCAGGACTAGAACTCACTGTCTCCTGGTGAATGGACCAAAGTCACAGAATCAGCTTTCATGTCTAAGGCGGGACTAGAATTCACTGTCTCCTGGTGATTGGCCCAAAGTCACCCAGTCTGCTTTCATGGCTAAGGCGGGACTAGAACTCCCCATTTCCTGGTGATTGGCCCAGTTAACCAGCTGCTTTCATGGCTAAGGCGGGACTAGAACTCACCGTCTCCTGGTGATTGGCCCAGTTAACCAGCTGCTTTCATGGCTAAGGTGGGACTAGAACTCCCCATCTCCTGGTGATTGGCCCAGTTAACCAACTGCTTTCATGGCTAAAGCGGGACTAGAACTCCCCATCTCCTGGTGATTGGCCCAGTTAACCAGCTGCTTTCATGGCTAAGGTGGGACTAGAACTCACCGTCTCCTGGTGATTGGCCCAGTTAACCAGCTGCTTTCATGGCTAAGGTGGGACTAGAACTCCCCATCTCCTGGTGATTGGCCCAGTTAACCAGCTGCTTTCATGGCTAAGGCGGGACTAGAACTCCCCATCTCCTGGTGATTGGCCCAGTTAACCAGCTGCTTTCATGGCTAAGGTGGGACTAGAACTCACCGTCTCCTGGTGATTGGCCCAGTTAACCAGCTGCTTTCATGGCTAAGGCGGGACTAGAACTCACCGTCTCCTGGTGATTGGCCCAGTTAACCAGCTGCTTTCATGGCTAAGGCGGGACTAGAACTCACCGTCTCCTGGTGATTGGCCCAGTTAACCAGCTGCTTTCATGGCTAAGGCGGGACTAGAACTCACCGTCTCCTGGTGATTGGCCCAGTTAACCAGCTGCTTTCATGGCTAAGGTGGGACTACAACTCACCGTCTCCTGGTGATTGGCCCAGTTAACCAGCTGCTTTCATGGCTAAGGCGGGACTAGAACTCCCCATCTCCTGGTGATTGGCCCAGTTAACCAGCTGCTTTCATGGCTAAGGCGGGACTAGAACTCACCGTCTCCTGGTGATTGGCCCAGTTAACCAGCTGCTTTCATGGCTAAGGCGGGACTAGAACTCACCGTCTCCTGGTGATTGGCCCAGTTAACCAGCTGCTTTCATGGCTAAGGCGGGACTAGAACTCACCGTCTCCTGGTGATTGGCCCAGTTAACCAGCTGCTTTCATGGCTAAGGTGGGACTAGAACTCCCCATCTCCTGGTGATTGGCCCAGTTAACCAGCTGCTTTCATGGCTAAAGCGGGACTAGAACTCCCCATCTCCTGGTGATTGGCCCAGTTAACCAGCTGCTTTCATGGCTAAGGTGGGACTAGAACTCACCGTCTCCTGGTGATTGGCCCAGTTAACCAGCTGCTTTCATGGCTAAGGCGGGACTAGAACTCCCCATCTCCTGGTGATTGGCCCAGTTAACCAGCTGCTTTCATGGCTAAGGCGGGACTAGAACTCCCCATCTCCTGGTGATTGGCCCAGTTAACCAGCTGCTTTCATGGCTAAGGTGGGACTAGAACTCACCGTCTCCTGGTGATTGGCCCAGTTAACCAGCTGCTTTCATGGCTAAGGCGGGACTAGAACTCACCGTCTCCTGGTGATTGGCCCAGTTAACCAGCTGCTTTCATGGCTAAGGCGGGACTAGAACTCACCGTCTCCTGGTGATTGGCCCAGTTAACCAGCTGCTTTCATGGCTAAGGCGGGACTAGAACTCACCGTCTCCTGGTGATTGG